>NC_083724.1:87485641-87786871 GCF_028564815.1 Eubalaena glacialis | reverse complement strand
AATCCCACTACTGGGCATATACCCTGAGAAAACCATAATTCAGAAAGAGTCATGTACCAAAATATTCATTGCAGCTCTGTTTACAATAGCCAGGACATGGAAGCAACCTAGGTGTCCATCATCAGATGAATGGATAAAGAAGATGTGGCACATATATACAATGGAATATTACTCAGCCATAAAAAGAAATGAAATGGAGGTATTTGTAATGAGGTGGATGGAGTTAGAGTCTGTCATACAGAGTGAAGTAAGTCAGAAAGAGAAAAAGAAATACAGTATGCTAACACATATATATGGAATCTAAGGGGGAAAAAAAAAAAAAAAAGGTCATGAAGAACCTAGTGGCAAGACGGGAATAAAGACACAGACCTACTAGAGAATGGACTTGAGGATATGGGGAGGGGGAAGGGTGAGATGTGACAGGGTGAGAGAGTGTCATGGACATATATACACTACCAAATGTAAAATAGATAGCTAGTGGGAAGCAGCCGCATAGCACAGGGAGATCAGCTCGGTGCTTTGTGACCACCTAGAGGGGTGGGATAGGGAGGGTGGGAGGGAGGGAGATGCAAGAGGGAAGAGATATGGGAACATATGTATATGTATAACTGATTCACTTTGTTATAAAGCAGAAACTAACACACCATTGTAAAGCAATTATACTTCAATAAAGATGTTTAAAAAAAAAAAAAATTTAGGATAAATCAACTCTAGAGCCACACAGACTGGGTAAACTCCCAATGTCACCACCTACCAGCCTCGTAATCTTAAAAATTCATTTAATTTCTCTGTGCCTCAGTTTCTTCATCTGTTAAACAGAACAATGATAGTACCTACTTCATAGGTAAAGTGCTTGGAACAATGCCTAGCATACTGTAAATGCTATAGATATATTGGGTAAAGTTATCATTATTATTATTTTCCTTCCTATTTTTTGACTAAATATTAGGTGAGAAGAAAAACAACACTATAATGTATGCTCAAGCTCCAGTTTAACACTGTTACCAGGTATTTTGTTCACAGTTCAATAACAATGTTATTTCAGTTGATATCTCCAATCCTGATCCTCTAGGCACTCACAGTCAAATCAAATCACTGAGTGTTAAGCTCATACCACATGAAATGAGAAGTATAAAGAGGCATAATTCACACACACACACACAAAAGCAGACACATAATTAACTGAACAGAATAGGGAACCTAGGAATAAACCTACGCATGTATGGTCAATTAACTTATGACAAAGGAGCCAAGAATATACAATGAGGAAAGGACAATCTCTTCAATAAATGGTGTTGGGAAAGTTGGACAGCCACATACAAAAGAATGAAACTGGACCACTATCTTACATCACGTACAAAATCAACTCAAAACAGATTAAAGACTTGAATGTAAGACCTGAAACCATAAAACTCCTAGAAGAAAATATAGGTGGTAAGCTCCTTGATATCAGTCTTTGCAATGAGTTTTTGTGTCTGATACCAAAAGCAAAAGCAACAAAAGCAAAAATAAAGTGGGACTATAACAAACTAAAGTTTCTGCAGAGTGAAGGAAATCATCAACAAAATGAAAAGGCGACCTACTGAATGGGAGAAAATAATTGCAAATCATATATCTGATAAAGGGCTGATATCCAAAATACATAAAGAATTCATATAACTCAATAACAACAAAATCCAATTAAAAAATGGGCAGAGTATCTGAATACCCATTTATCTAAAAAAGACGTACACACGGCCAACAGGTACATGAAAAGGTGCTCGACATCACTAATTATCAGGGAAATGCAAATGAAAACCACAATGAGATATCACCTCACACCTGTTAGAATGCTTATTTTCAAAAAGACTAAAAATAACAAGTGTTGGCAAGGATGTAGTGAAAAGGGAACCCTTGTATACTGTTGGTAGGAATGTAAATTGGTGCAGCCACTATGGAAAACAGTAGAGAGGATCCTCAAAAAATTAAAAATAAAACTACCATATGATCCAGCTATCCCATTTCTGGGTATTTAGCCAAATAAAACAAAAACACTAACTCAAAAAGATATATGCACCCCATGTTCATTGCAGCATTATTTACAATAGCCAAGATAAGGAAACAACCTAAGTGTTCATCCATGAACAAATAGATAAAGTGTGGTATATACACACAACAGAATATTATTCCGACATAAAAAAGAATGAAGTCCTGCTATTTGTGACAACATGGATGAACCACAAGGGCATTGTGTTAAGTGAAATAAGGCAGAGAGAAAAAAATAAATACCATATGTTCTCTTACATGTGGAATCAATCAATCAATCAATAACCAGCCTCACAGATACAGAGAACAGATTGGTGGTTGCCAGTGACAAGAGGTGGGAGGTGGGAGAAATTAGTGAACTGTTTTTGGTTTTTTTAGTATGTACGGTCAATTAACTTATGACAAAGGAGCCAAGAATATACAATGAGGAGAGGACAATCTCTTCAATAAATGGAGTTGGGAAAATTGGACAGCCACATACAAAAGAATGAAACTGGACCACTATCTTACATCATAAACAAAATCAACTCAAAACAGATTAAAGACCTGAACGCAAATCAAATTTATTTTTTTAAATTTTATTTTAAAATCAATTTATTTTTTTAATAAATTAAAAAAACAGAAAATTAAAAAAAATTTTAAATAAGCAAAATTAAATATGCATCAGAAGTACAGCATATGGTAGATAATACAATGGAATATTATTCAGCCATAAAAGGAATGAAATTCTGATACATGCTACAACTTGGATGAACCTTGCAAACATGCCAATTGAACTAAACCAGACACAAAGGATAAATGGTGTCTGATTCCACCCACAGGAGGAACCTAGAATAGGCAAATTCATAGAGACAAAAAGTAGAATAGAGGTTAACAGGGGCTGGGGCAGGATGGTACAGGGAGTGAGGGGAATGAGGAGTTGTTGTTTAATGGGTACAGAGTTTCTGTCTGGGAAGATAAAAAAAATTCTGAAAATGTATAGTGGTGATAATTAAATAACACTGTGAATGTGCTTAATGCCAATGAGCTGTACGCATAAAAATACTCAATTTTATATTATGTAAATACATTTTACCATCTTAGAAAAACTTTTTAAAACTATAGCCTATATTTTCAACAAGAAGTTTTAACATGATTATCAGCCTTAATAGTATTAAAATAAAGGATAGATCATTTATTCTCAAGTTCCTAACTAGGGACATCAAAGGAGTCAATATCAACTCTTAGCTGGTCTTGGTTTAAAGTACACACCTGAAAATGGGTATATACCTTGCAAATTTCATACGGAACATTATTTCACCTTGTTGATAGAGTCAATTTGTTTTTTACTTCCATGGGGGAGACAGAACGAAAGAGAACTATACTGAGGAGATACGTTATATGAGGCCAATGCATAACGGTGGTTTTATAAGGAAGTACTTATCCACAAAGAAGCAAGATAACATGAGTGCAATAGTATAACTGCCCAGGGCACCATAAAGGGATGTGTAAATCAACTGACACTCAATTCAAACGTAGAGAGGGTTCCCATGTATTGGTAAACCATAATTTAAAACACTGAAATATCCCCCAAAATTCAAACAGAAGTTGAAAGTCCATTATTTTAATACATATAATAAAGGGAAATATTTGAAAGCTCTACTCCAAACACTCTAAGAAAAAGGCATATTGCATTACAAAGACACAATGAAAGTGAATTTAATAAATTAACATACGGAAAGAAGAACTGAGCCTCTGGCCAACAGCCAGCCAGAAACTGAAACCTGCCAACAACATGAGCGAGCTTGGAAGCAGATTTTCCAGCCCCAACTGGCCTTGAGATTTCTGCAATCCCAGACTTCAGTTTGTCTACACTTCCTAAGAGACCCTGAACTACCCAGGGCCTTGGTGCTCCAGCCGGGTGTCAGGCCTGTACCTCTGAGGTGGGAGAGCCGAGTTCAGGACATTGGTCCACCAGAGGCCTCCTGACTCCACATAATATCAAACAGTGAAAGCTCTCCCAGAGATATTCATCTCAACGCTAAGACCCAGCTCCAATCAATGACCAGCAAGCTACAGTGCTGGACACCCTCTGTGAAACAACTAGCAAGACAGGAACACAACACCACCCATTAGAAGAGAGGCTGCCTAAAATCATAATAAGGTCACAGACACCCCATAACACACCACCGGACACAGTCCTGCCCAAGAGAAAGGCAAGATCCAGCTTCATCCTCCAGAACACAGGCACTGCTCCCCTCCACCAGGAAGCCTACACAACCCAATGAACCAACCTTACCACTTGGGGCAGACACCAAAAACAACGGGAACTACAAACCTGCAGCCTGCGAAAACGAGACCCCAAACACAGTAAGTTAGGCCAAATGAGAAGACAGAGAGACACACAGCAGATGAAGGAGCAAGGTAAAATCCCTGCAGACCAAACAAATGAAGAGGAAATAGGCAGTATACCTGAAAAAGAATTCAGAGTAATGATAGGAAAGATGATGCAAAATCCTGGAAATAGAATGGAGAAAATACAGGAAACGTTTAACAAGGACCTAGAAGAACTAAAGATCAAACAAACAATGATGAACAATTCTCTAGAAGGAATCAATAGCAGAGTAACTGAGGCAGAAGAATAGATAAGTGACCTGGAAGATAAAATAGTGGAAATAACTACTGCAGAGCAGAATAAAGAAAAAAGAATGAAAACAATTGAGGACAGTCTCAGAGACCTCTGGGACAACATTAAATGCACCAACATTCAAATTATAGGGGTCCCTATAAGAAGAAGAAGAGAAAAACAAAGGGACTGAGGAAATATTTGAAGAGATTATAGTTGAAAACTTCCCTAATATGGGAAAGGAAATAGTTAATCAAGTCCAGGAAGGGCAGAGAGTCCCATACAGGATAAATCCAAGGAGAATCACGCCAAGACACATATTAATCAAACTATCAAAAAATAAATACAAAGAAAAAATATTAAAAGCAGCAAGGGAAAAGCAACAAATAACATACGAGGGAATCCCCAAAAGGTTAACAGCTGATCTTTCAGCAGAAACTCTGCAAGCCAGAGGGAGTGGCAGGACATATTTAAAGTGATGAAAGGGAAAAACCTACAAGCAAGATTACTCTACCCAGCAAGGATCTCATTCAGATTCGAGGAGAAATTAAAACATTTACAGACAAGCAAGAGCTAAGAGAATTCAGCACCACCAAACCAGCTTTACAACAAATGCTAAAGGAACTACCCTAGGTAGGAAACACAAGAGAAGGAAAAGACCTACAATAACAAACCCAAAACAATTAAGAAAATGGTAATAGGAACATACATATCGATAAGTACCTTAAATGTAAATGGATTAAATGCTCCCACCAAAAGACACAGACTGGCTGAATGGATACAATAACAAGACCCATATATATGCTGTCTACAAGAGACCCACTTCAGACCTAGGGACACATACAGACTGAAAGTGAGAGAATGGAAAAAGATATTCCATGCAAATGGAAGTCAAAAGAAAGCTGGAGTAGCAATTTTCATATCAGACAAAATAGACTTTATATAAAGACTATTACAAGAGACAAAGAAGGACACTTCATAATGATCAAGGGATCAATCCAAGAGGAAGATATAACAATTATAAATATTTATGCACCCAACATAGGAGCACCTCAATACATAAGGCAAAAGCTAACAGCCATAAAAAGGAAATCTACAGTAACACAATCATAGTAGGGGACTTTAACACCCCACTTTCACCAATGGGCAGATCATCCAAAATGAAAATAAATAAGGAGACACAAGCTTTAAATGATACATTAAACAAGATGGACTTAATTGATATTTATAGGACATTCCACCCAAAAACAACAGAATACACATTTTTCTCAAGTGCTCTTGGAACATTCTCCAGGATAGATCATATCTTGGGCCACAAATCAAGCCTTGGTAAATTTAAGAAAATTGAAATCGTATCAAGTATCTTTTCCGACCACAACGTTATGAGACTAGATATCAATTACAGGAAAAGATCTGTAAAAAATACAAACACATGGAGGCTACACAATACACTACTTAATAACGAAGTGATCACTGAAGAAATCAAAGGGGAAATCAAAAAATACCTAGAAACAAATGACAATGGAGACACGACGACCCAAAACCTATGGGACACAGCAAAAGCAGTGCTAAGAGGGAAGTTTATAGCAATACAAGCCTACCTCAAGAAACAGGAAACATCTCGAATAAACAACCTAACCTTGCACCTGAAGCAGTTAGAGAAAGAAGAACAAAAAAACCCCAAAGCTAGCAGAAGGAAAGAAATCATAAAGATCAGAGCAGAAATAAATGAAAAAGAAATGAAGGAAACAATAGCAAAAATCAATGAAACTAAACGCTGGTTCTTTGAGAAGATAAACAAAATTGATAAACCATTAGCCAGACTCATCAAGAGAAAAAGGGAGAAGACTCAAATCAAAAGAATTAGAAATGAAAAAGGAGAAGTAACCACTGACACTGCAGAAATACAAACGATCATGAGAGATTACTACAAGCAACTCTATGCCAATAAAATGGACAACCTGGAAGAAATGGACAGATTCTTAGAAATGCGCAACCTGCCGAGACTGAACCAGGAAGAAATAGAAAATATGAACAGACCAATCACAAGCACTGAAATTGAAACTGTGATTAAAAATCTTCCAACAAACAAAAGCCCAGGACCAGATGGCTTCACAGGCGAATTCTATCAAACATTTAGAGAAGAGCTAACACCTATCCTTCTCAAACTCTTCCAAAATATTGCAGAGGGAGGACCACTCCCCAACTCATTCTACGAGGCCACCATCGCCCTGATACCAAAACCAGACAAAGATGTCACAAAGAAAGAAAACTACAGGCCAATATCACTGATGAACATAGATGCAAAAATCCTCAACAAAATACTAGCAAACAGAATCCAACAGCACATTAAAAGGATCATACACCATGATCAAGTGGGGTTTATCCCAGGAATGCAAGGATTCTTCAATATACGCAAATCAATCAACGTGATACACCATATTAACAAATTGAAGGAGAAAAACCATATGATCATCTCAATAGATGCAAAAGAAGCTTTCGACAAAATTCAACACCCATTTATGATAAAAGCCCTGCAGAAAGTAGGCATAGAGGGAACTTTCCTCAACATAATAAAGGCCATATATGACAAACCCACAGCCAACATTGTCCTCAATGGTGAAAAACTGAAACCATTTCCACTAAGATCAGGAACAAGACAAGGTTGCCCACTCTCACCAATATTATTCAACATAGTTTTGGAAGTGTTAGCCACAGCAATCAGAGAAGAAAAAGAAATAAAAGGAATCCAAATCGGAAAAGAAGAAGTAAAGCTGTCACTGTTTGCAGATGACATGATACTATACATAGAGAATCCTAAAGATGCTACCAGAAAACTACTAGAGCTAATCAATGAATTTGGTAAAGTAGAAGGATACAAAATTAATGCACAGAAATCTCTTGCATTTCTATACACTAATGACGAAAAATCTGAAAGTGAAATTAAGAAAACACTCCCGTTTACCATTGCAACAAAAAGAATAAAATACCTAGGAATAAACCTACCTAAGGAGACAAAAGACCTGTATGCAGAAAATTATAAGACACTGATGAAAGAAATTAAAGATGATACAAATAGATGGAGAGATATACCATGTTCTTGGATTGGAAGAATCAACATTGTGAAAATGACTCTGCTACCCAAAGCAATCTACAGATTCAATGCAATCCCTATCAAACTACCACTGGCATTTTTCACAGAACTAGAACAAAAAATTTCACAATTTGTATGGAAACACAAAAGACCCCGAATAGCCAAAGCAATCTTGAGAACGAAAAATGGAGCTGGAGGAATCAAGCTCCCTGACTTCAGACTATATTACAAAGCTACAGTAATCAAGACAGTTTGGTACTGGCACAAAAACAGAAATATAGATCAATGGAACAGGATAGAAAGCCCAGAGATAAGCCCATGCACATATGGTCACCTTATCTTTGATAAAGGAGGCAAGCATATACAGTGGAGAAAAGACAGCCTCTTCAATAAGTGGTGCTGGGAAAATTGGACAGGTACATGTAAAAGTATGAAATTAGAACATTCCCTGACACCATACACAAAAATAAACTCAAAATGGATTAAACACCTAAGTGTAAGGCCAGACACTATCAAACTCTTAGAGGAAAACATAGGCAGAACACTCTATGACATAAATCACAGCAAGATCCTTTTTGACCCAGCTCCTAGAGAAATGGAAATAAAAACACAAATAAACAAATGGGATCTAATGAAACTTAAAAGCTTTTGCACAGCAAAGGAAACCATAAACAAGACCAAAAGACAACCCTCAGAATGGGAGAAAATATTTGCAAATGAAGCAACTGACAAAGGATTAATCTCCAAGATTTACAAGCAGCTCATGCAGCTCAATAACAAAAAAACAAACAACCCAATCCAAAAATGGGCAGAAGACCTAAATAGACATTTTTCCAAAGAAGATATACAGATTGCCAACAGACACATGAAAGAATGCTCAACATCATTAATCATTAGAGAAATGCAAATCAAAACTACAATGAGGTATCATCTCACACCGGTCAGAATGGCCATCATCAAAAAATCTAGAAACAATAAATGCTGGAGAGGGTGTGGAGAAAAGGGAACACTCTTGCACTGTTGGTGGGAATGTAAATTGATACAGCCACTATGGAGAACAGTATGGAGGTTCCTTAAAAAACTACAAATAGAACTACCATACGACCCAGCAATCCCACTACTGGGCATATACCCTGAGAAAACCATAATTCAGAAAGAGTCATGTACCAAAATATTCATTGCAGCTCTGTTTACAATAGCCAGGACATGGAAGCAACCTAGGTGTCCATCATCAGATGAATGGATAAAGAAGATGTGGCACATATATACAATGGAATATTACTCAGCCATAAAAAGAAATGAAATGGAGGTATTTGTAATGAGGTGGATGGAGTTAGAGTCTGTCATACAGAGTGAAGTAAGTCAGAAAGAGAAAAAGAAATACAGTATGCTAACACATATATATGGAATCTAAGGGGGAAAAAAAAAAAAAAAAAGATCATGAAGAACCTAGTGGCAAGACGGGAATAAAGACACAGACCTACTAGAGAATGGACTTGAGGATATGGGGAGGGGGAAGGGTGAGATGTGACAGGGTGAGAGAGTGTCATGGACATATATACACTACCAAATGTAAAATAGATAGCTAGTGGGAAGCAGCCGCATAGCACAGGGAGATCAGCTCGGTGCTTTGTGACCACCTAGAGGGGTGGGATAGGGAGGGTGGGAGGGAGTGAGATGCAAGAGGGAAGAGATATGGGAACATATGTATATGTATAACTGATTCACTTTGTTATAAAGCAGAAACTAACACACCATTGTAAAGCAATTATACTTCAATAAAGATGTTTAAAAAAAAAAAAAATTTAGGATAAATCAACTCTAGAGCCACACAGACTGGGTAAACTCCCAATGTCACCACCTACCAGCCTCGTAATCTTAAAAATTCATTTAATTTCTCTGTGCCTCAGTTTCTTCATCTGTTAAACAGAACAATGATAGTACCTACTTCATAGGTAAAGTGCTTGGAACAATGCCTAGCATACTGTAAATGCTATAGATATATTGGGTAAAGTTATCATTATTATTATTTTCCTTCCTATTTTTTGACTAAATATTAGGTGAGAAGAAAAACAACACTATAATGTATGCTCAAGCTCCAGTTTAACACTGTTACCAGGTATTTTGTTCACAGTTCAATAACAATGTTATTTCAGTTGATATCTCCAATCCTGATCCTCTAGGCACTCACAGTCAAATCAAATCACTGAGTGTTAAGTTCATACCACATGAAATGAGAAGTATAAAGAGGCATAATTCACACACACACACACAAAAGCAGACACATAATTAACTGAACAGAATAGGGAACCTAGGAATAAACCTACGCATGTATGGTCAATTAACTTATGACAAAGGAGCCAAGAATATACAATGAGGAAAGGACAATCTCTTCAATAAATGGTGTTGGGAAAGTTGGACAGCCACATACAAAAGAATGAAACTGGACCACTATCTTACATCACGTACAAAATCAACTCAAAACAGATTAAAGACTTGAATGTAAGACCTGAAACCATAAAACTCCTAGAAGAAAATATAGGTGGTAAGCTCCTTGATATCAGTCTTTGCAATGAGTTTTTGTGTCTGATACCAAAAGCAAAAGCAACAAAAGCAAAAATAAAGTGGGACTATAACAAACTAAAGTTTCTGCAGAGTGAAGGAAATCATCAACAAAATGAAAAGGCGACCTACTGAATGGGAGAAAATAATTGCAAATCATATATCTGATAAAGGGCTGATATCCAAAATACATAAAGAATTCATATAACTCAATAACAACAAAATCCAATTAAAAAATGGGCAGAGTATCTGAATACCCATTTATCTAAAAAAGACGTACACACGGCCAACAGGTACATGAAAAGGTGCTCGACATCACTAATTATCAGGGAAATGCAAATGAAAACCACAATGAGATATCACCTCACACCTGTTAGAATGCTTATTTTCAAAAAGACTAAAAATAACAAGTGTTGGCAAGGATGTAGTGAAAAGGGAACCCTTGTATACTGTTGGTAGGAATGTAAATTGGTGCAGCCACTATGGAAAACAGTAGAGAGGATCCTCAAAAAATTAAAAATAAAACTACCATATGATCCAGCTATCCCATTTCTGGGTATTTAGCCAAATAAAACAAAAACACTAACTCAAAAAGATATATGCACCCCATGTTCATTGCAGCATTATTTACAATAGCCAAGATAAGGAAACAACCTAAGTGTTCATCCATGAACAAATAGATAAAGTGTGGTATATACACACAACAGAATATTATTCCGACATAAAAAAGAATGAAGTCCTGCTATTTGTGACAACATGGATGAACCACAAGGGCATTGTGTTAAGTGAAATAAGGCAGAGAGAAAAAAATAAATACCATATGTTCTCTTACATGTGGAATCAATCAATCAATCAATAACCAGCCTCACAGATACAGAGAACAGATTGGTGGTTGCCAGTGACAAGAGGTGGGAGGTGGGAGAAATTAGTGAACTGTTTTTGGTTTTTTTAGTATGTACGGTCAATTAACTTATGACAAAGGAGCCAAGAATATACAATGAGGAGAGGACAATCTCTTCAATAAATGGAGTTGGGAAAATTGGACAGCCACATACAAAAGAATGAAACTGGACCACTATCTTACATCATAAACAAAATCAACTCAAAACAGATTAAAGACCTGAACGCAAATCAAATTTATTTTTTTAAATTTTATTTTAAAATCAATTTATTTTTTTAATAAATTAAAAAAACAGAAAATTAAAAAAAATTTTAAATAAGCAAAATTAAATATGCATCAGAAGTACAGCATATGGTAGATAATACAATGGAATATTATTCAGCCATAAAAGGAATGAAATTCTGATACATGCTACAACTTGGATGAACCTTGCAAACATGCCAATTGAACTAAACCAGACACAAAGGATAAATGGTGTCTGATTCCACCCACAGGAGGAACCTAGAATAGGCAAATTCATAGAGACAAAAAGTAGAATAGAGGTTAACAGGGGCTGGGGCAGGATGGTACAGGGAGTGAGGGGAATGAGGAGTTGTTGTTTAATGGGTACAGAGTTTCTGTCTGGGAAGATAAAAAAAATTCTGAAAATGTATAGTGGTGATAATTAAATAACACTGTGAATGTGCTTAATGCCAATGAGCTGTACGCATAAAAATACTCAATTTTATATTATGTAAATACATTTTACCATCTTAGAAAAACTTTTTAAAACTATAGCCTATATTTTCAACAAGAAGTTTTAACATGATTATCAGCCTTAATAGTATTAAAATAAAGGATAGATCATTTATTCTCAAGTTCCTAACTAGGGACATCAAAGGAGTCAATATCAACTCTTAGCTGGTCTTGGTTTAAAGTACACACCTGAAAATGGGTATATACCTTGCAAATTTCATACGGAACATTATTTCACCTTGTTGATAGAGTCAATTTGTTTTTTACTTCCATGGGGGAGACAGAACGAAAGAGAACTATACTGAGGAGATACGTTATATGAGGCCAATGCATAACGGTGGTTTTATAAGGAAGTACTTATCCACAAAGAAGCAAGATAACATGAGTGCAATAGTATAACTGCCCAGGGCACCATAAAGGGATGTGTAAATCAACTGACACTCAATTCAAACGTAGAGAGGGTTCCCATGTATTGGTAAACCATAATTTAAAACACTGAAATATCCCCCAAAATTCAAACAGAAGTTGAAAGTCCATTATTTTAATACATATAATAAAGGGAAATATTTGAAAGCTCTACTCCAAACACTCTAAGAAAAAGGCATATTGCATTACAAAGACACAATGAAAGTGAATTTAATAAATTAACATACGGAAAGAAGAACTGAGCCTCTGGCCAACAGCCAGCCAGAAACTGAAACCTGCCAACAACATGAGCGAGCTTGGAAGCAGATTTTCCAGCCCCAACTGGCCTTGAGATTTCTGCAATCCCAGACTTCAGTTTGTCTACACTTCCTAAGAGACCCTGAACTACCCAGGGCCTTGGTGCTCCAGCCGGGTGTCAGGCCTGTACCTCTGAGGTGGGAGAGCCGAGTTCAGGACATTGGTCCACCAGAGGCCTCCTGACTCCACATAATATCAAACAGTGAAAGCTCTCCCAGAGATATTCATCTCAACGCTAAGACCCAGCTCCAATCAATGACCAGCAAGCTACAGTGCTGGACACCCTCTGTGAAACAACTAGCAAGACAGGAACACAACACCACCCATTAGAAGAGAGGCTGCCTAAAATCATAATAAGGTCACAGACACCCCATAACACACCACCGGACACAGTCCTGCCCAAGAGAAAGGCAAGATCCAGCTTCATCCTCCAGAACACAGGCACTGCTCCCCTCCACCAGGAAGCCTACACAACCCAATGAACCAACCTTACCACTTGGGGCAGACACCAAAAACAACGGGAACTACAAACCTGCAGCCTGCGAAAACGAGACCCCAAACACAGTAAGTTAGGCCAAATGAGAAGACAGAGAGACACACAGCAGATGAAGGAGCAAGGTAAAATCCCTGCAGACCAAACAAATGAAGAGGAAATAGGCAGTATACCTGAAAAAGAATTCAGAGTAATGATAGGAAAGATGATGCAAAATCCTGGAAATAGAATGGAGAAAATACAGGAAACGTTTAACAAGGACCTAGAAGAACTAAAGATCAAACAAACAATGATGAACAATTCTCTAGAAGGAATCAATAGCAGAGTAACTGAGGCAGAAGAATAGATAAGTGACCTGGAAGATAAAATAGTGGAAATAACTACTGCAGAGCAGAATAAAGAAAAAAGAATGAAAACAATTGAGGACAGTCTCAGAGACCTCTGGGACAACATTAAATGCACCAACATTCAAATTATAGGGGTCCCTATAAGAAGAAGAAGAGAAAAACAAAGGGACTGAGGAAATATTTGAAGAGATTATAGTTGAAAACTTCCCTAATATGGGAAAGGAAATAGTTAATCAAGTCCAGGAAGGGCAGAGAGTCCCATACAGGATAAATCCAAGGAGAATCACGCCAAGACACATATTAATCAAACTATCAAAAAATAAATACAAAGAAAAAATATTAAAAGCAGCAAGGGAAAAGCAACAAATAACATACGAGGGAATCCCCAAAAGGTTAACAGCTGATCTTTCAGCAGAAACTCTGCAAGCCAGAGGGAGTGGCAGGACATATTTAAAGTGATGAAAGGGAAAAACCTACAAGCAAGATTACTCTACCCAGCAAGGATCTCATTCAGATTCGAGGAGAAATTAAAACATTTACAGACAAGCAAGAGCTAAGAGAATTCAGCACCACCAAACCAGCTTTACAACAAATGCTAAAGGAACTACCCTAGGTAGGAAACACAAGAGAAGGAAAAGACCTACAATAACAAACCCAAAACAATTAAGAAAATGGTAATAGGAACATACATATCGATAAGTACCTTAAATGTAAATGGATTAAATGCTCCCACCAAAAGACACAGACTGGCTGAATGGATACAATAACAAGACCCATATATATGCTGTCTACAAGAGACCCACTTCAGACCTAGGGACACATACAGACTGAAAGTGAGAGAATGGAAAAAGATATTCCATGCAAATGGAAGTCAAAAGAAAGCTGGAGTAGCAATTTTCATATCAGACAAAATAGACTTTATATAAAGACTATTACAAGAGACAAAGAAGGACACTTCATAATGATCAAGGGATCAATCCAAGAGGAAGATATAACAATTATAAATATTTATGCACCCAACATAGGAGCACCTCAATACATAAGGCAAAAGCTAACAGCCATAAAAAGGAAATCTACAGTAACACAATCATAGTAGGGGACTTTAACACCCCACTTTCACCAATGGGCAGATCATCCAAAATGAAAATAAATAAGGAGACACAAGCTTTAAATGATACATTAAACAAGATGGACTTAATTGATATTTATAGGACATTCCACCCAAAAACAACAGAATACACATTTTTCTCAAGTGCTCTTGGAACATTCTCCAGGATAGATCATATCTTGGGCCACAAATCAAGCCTTGGTAAATTTAAGAAAATTGAAATCGTATCAAGTATCTTTTCCGACCACAACGTTATGAGACTAGATATCAATTACAGGAAAAGATCTGTAAAAAATACAAACACATGGAGGCTACACAATACACTACTTAATAACGAAGTGATCACTGAAGAAATCAAAGGGGAAATCAAAAAATACCTAGAAACAAATGACAATGGAGACACGACGACCCAAAACCTATGGGACACAGCAAAAGCAGTGCTAAGAGGGAAGTTTATAGCAATACAAGCCTACCTCAAGAAACAGGAAACATCTCGAATAAACAACCTAACCTTGCACCTGAAGCAGTTAGAGAAAGAAGAACAAAAAAACCCCAAAGCTAGCAGAAGGAAAGAAATCATAAAGATCAGAGCAGAAATAAATGAAAAAGAAATGAAGGAAACAATAGCAAAAATCAATGAAACTAAACGCTGGTTCTTTGAGAAGATAAACAAAATTGATAAACCATTAGCCAGACTCATCAAGAGAAAAAGGGAGAAGACTCAAATCAAAAGAATTAGAAATGAAAAAGGAGAAGTAACCACTGACACTGCAGAAATACAAACGATCATGAGAGATTACTACAAGCAACTCTATGCCAATAAAATGGACAACCTGGAAGAAATGGACAGATTCTTAGAAATGCGCAACCTGCCGAGACTGAACCAGGAAGAAATAGAAAATATGAACAGACCAATCACAAGCACTGAAATTGAAACTGTGATTAAAAATCTTCCAACAAACAAAAGCCCAGGACCAGATGGCTTCACAGGCGAATTCTATCAAACATTTAGAGAAGAGCTAACACCTATCCTTCTCAAACTCTTCCAAAATATTGCAGAGGGAGGACCACTCCCCAACTCATTCTACGAGGCCACCATCGCCCTGATACCAAAACCAGACAAAGATGTCACAAAGAAAGAAAACTACAGGCCAATATCACTGATGAACATAGATGCAAAAATCCTCAACAAAATACTAGCAAACAGAATCCAACAGCACATTAAAAGGATCATACACCATGATCAAGTGGGGTTTATCCCAGGAATGCAAGGATTCTTCAATATACGCAAATCAATCAACGTGATACACCATATTAACAAATTGAAGGAGAAAAACCATATGATCATCTCAATAGATGCAAAAGAAGCTTTCGACAAAATTCAACACCCATTTATGATAAAAGCCCTGCAGAAAGTAGGCATAGAGGGAACTTTCCTCAACATAATAAAGGCCATATATGACAAACCCACAGCCAACATTGTCCTCAATGGTGAAAAACTGAAACCATTTCCACTAAGATCAGGAACAAGACAAGGTTGCCCACTCTCACCAATATTATTCAACATAGTTTTGGAAGTGTTAGCCACAGCAATCAGAGAAGAAAAAGAAATAAAAGGAATCCAAATCGGAAAAGAAGAAGTAAAGCTGTCACTGTTTGCAGATGACATGATACTATACATAGAGAATCCTAAAGATGCTACCAGAAAACTACTAGAGCTAATCAATGAATTTGGTAAAGTAGAAGGATACAAAATTAATGCACAGAAATCTCTTGCATTTCTATACACTAATGACGAAAAATCTGAAAGTGAAATTAAGAAAACACTCCCGTTTACCATTGCAACAAAAAGAATAAAATACCTAGGAATAAACCTACCTAAGGAGACAAAAGACCTGTATGCAGAAAATTATAAGACACTGATGAAAGAAATTAAAGATGATACAAATAGATGGAGAGATATACCATGTTCTTGGATTGGAAGAATCAACATTGTGAAAATGACTCTGCTACCCAAAGCAATCTACAGATTCAATGCAATCCCTATCAAACTACCACTGGCATTTTTCACAGAACTAGAACAAAAAATTTCACAATTTGTATGGAAACACAAAAGACCCCGAATAGCCAAAGCAATCTTGAGAACGAAAAATGGAGCTGGAGGAATCAAGCTCCCTGACTTCAGACTATATTACAAAGCTACAGTAATCAAGACAGTTTGGTACTGGCACAAAAACAGAAATATAGATCAATGGAACAGGATAGAAAGCCCAGAGATAAGCCCATGCACATATGGTCACCTTATCTTTGATAAAGGAGGCAAGCATATACAGTGGAGAAAAGACAGCCTCTTCAATAAGTGGTGCTGGGAAAATTGGACAGGTACATGTAAAAGTATGAAATTAGAACATTCCCTGACACCATACACAAAAATAAACTCAAAATGGATTAAACACCTAAGTGTAAGGCCAGACACTATCAAACTCTTAGAGGAAAACATAGGCAGAACACTCTATGACATAAATCACAGCAAGATCCTTTTTGACCCAGCTCCTAGAGAAATGGAAATAAAAACACAAATAAACAAATGGGATCTAATGAAACTTAAAAGCTTTTGCACAGCAAAGGAAACCATAAACAAGACCAAAAGACAACCCTCAGAATGGGAGAAAATATTTGCAAATGAAGCAACTGACAAAGGATTAATCTCCAAGATTTACAAGCAGCTCATGCAGCTCAATAACAAAAAAACAAACAACCCAATCCAAAAATGGGCAGAAGACCTAAATAGACATTTTTCCAAAGAAGATATACAGATTGCCAACAGACACATGAAAGAATGCTCAACATCATTAATCATTAGAGAAATGCAAATCAAAACTACAATGAGGTATCATCTCACACCGGTCAGAATGGCCATCATCAAAAAATCTAGAAACAATAAATGCTGGAGAGGGTGTGGAGAAAAGGGAACACTCTTGCACTGTTGGTGGGAATGTAAATTGATACAGCCACTATGGAGAACAGTATGGAGGTTCCTTAAAAAACTACAAATAGAACTACCATACGACCCAGCAATCCCACTACTGGGCATATACCCTGAGAAAACCATAATTCAGAAAGAGTCATGTACCAAAATATTCATTGCAGCTCTGTTTACAATAGCCAGGACATGGAAGCAACCTAGGTGTCCATCATCAGATGAATGGATAAAGAAGATGTGGCACATATATACAATGGAATATTACTCAGCCATAAAAAGAAATGAAATGGAGGTATTTGTAATGAGGTGGATGGAGTTAGAGTCTGTCATACAGAGTGAAGTAAGTCAGAAAGAGAAAAAGAAATACAGTATGCTAACACATATATATGGAATCTAAGGGGGAAAAAAAAAAAAAAAAAGGTCATGAAGAACCTAGTGGCAAGACGGGAATAAAGACACAGACCTACTAGAGAATGGACTTGAGGATATGGGGAGGGGGAAGGGTGAGATGTGACAGGGTGAGAGAGTGTCATGGACATATATACACTACCAAATGTAAAATAGATAGCTAGTGGGAAGCAGCCGCATAGCACAGGGAGATCAGCTCGGTGCTTTGTGACCACCTAGAGGGGTGGGATAGGGAGGGTGGGAGGGAGGGAGATGCAAGAGGGAAGAGATATGGGAACATATGTATATGTATAACTGATTCACTTTGTTATAAAGCAGAAACTAACACACCATTGTAAAGCAATTATACTTCAATAAAGATGTTTAAAAAAAAAAAAAATTTAGGATAAATCAACTCTAGAGCCACACAGACTGGGTAAACTCCCAATGTCACCACCTACCAGCCTCGTAATCTTAAAAATTCATTTAATTTCTCTGTGCCTCAGTTTCTTCATCTGTTAAACAGAACAATGATAGTACCTACTTCATAGGTAAAGTGCTTGGAACAATGCCTAGCATACTGTAAATGCTATAGATATATTGGGTAAAGTTATCATTATTATTATTTTCCTTCCTATTTTTTGACTAAATATTAGGTGAGAAGAAAAACAACACTATAATGTATGCTCAAGCTCCAGTTTAACACTGTTACCAGGTATTTTGTTCACAGTTCAATAACAATGTTATTTCAGTTGATATCTCCAATCCTGATCCTCTAGGCACTCACAGTCAAATCAAATCACTGAGTGTTAAGCTCATACCACATGAAATGAGAAGTATAAAGAGGCATAATTCACACACACACACACAAAAGCAGACACATAATTAACTGAACAGAATAGGGAACCTAGGAATAAACCTACGCATGTATGGTCAATTAACTTATGACAAAGGAGCCAAGAATATACAATGAGGAAAGGACAATCTCTTCAATAAATGGTGTTGGGAAAGTTGGACAGCCACATACAAAAGAATGAAACTGGACCACTATCTTACATCACGTACAAAATCAACTCAAAACAGATTAAAGACTTGAATGTAAGACCTGAAACCATAAAACTCCTAGAAGAAAATATAGGTGGTAAGCTCCTTGATATCAGTCTTTGCAATGAGTTTTTGTGTCTGATACCAAAAGCAAAAGCAACAAAAGCAAAAATAAAGTGGGACTATAACAAACTAAAGTTTCTGCAGAGTGAAGGAAATCATCAACAAAATGAAAAGGCGACCTACTGAATGGGAGAAAATAATTGCAAATCATATATCTGATAAAGGGCTGATATCCAAAATACATAAAGAATTCATATAACTCAATAACAACAAAATCCAATTAAAAAATGGGCAGAGTATCTGAATACCCATTTATCTAAAAAAGACGTACACACGGCCAACAGGTACATGAAAAGGTGCTCGACATCACTAATTATCAGGGAAATGCAAATGAAAACCACAATGAGATATCACCTCACACCTGTTAGAATGCTTATTTTCAAAAAGACTAAAAATAACAAGTGTTGGCAAGGATGTAGTGAAAAGGGAACCCTTGTATACTGTTGGTAGGAATGTAAATTGGTGCAGCCACTATGGAAAACAGTAGAGAGGATCCTCAAAAAATTAAAAATAAAACTACCATATGATCCAGCTATCCCATTTCTGGGTATTTAGCCAAATAAAACAAAAACACTAACTCAAAAAGATATATGCACCCCATGTTCATTGCAGCATTATTTACAATAGCCAAGATAAGGAAACAACCTAAGTGTTCATCCATGAACAAATAGATAAAGTGTGGTATATACACACAACAGAATATTATTCCGACATAAAAAAGAATGAAGTCCTGCTATTTGTGACAACATGGATGAACCACAAGGGCATTGTGTTAAGTGAAATAAGGCAGAGAGAAAAAAATAAATACCATATGTTCTCTTACATGTGGAATCAATCAATCAATCAATAACCAGCCTCACAGATACAGAGAACAGATTGGTGGTTGCCAGTGACAAGAGGTGGGAGGTGGGAGAAATTAGTGAACTGTTTTTGGTTTTTTTAGTATGTACGGTCAATTAACTTATGACAAAGGAGCCAAGAATATACAATGAGGAGAGGACAATCTCTTCAATAAATGGAGTTGGGAAAATTGGACAGCCACATACAAAAGAATGAAACTGGACCACTATCTTACATCATAAACAAAATCAACTCAAAACAGATTAAAGACCTGAACGCAAATCAAATTTATTTTTTTAAATTTTATTTTAAAATCAATTTATTTTTTTAATAAATTAAAAAAACAGAAAATTAAAAAAAATTTTAAATAAGCAAAATTAAATATGCATCAGAAGTACAGCATATGGTAGATAATACAATGGAATATTATTCAGCCATAAAAGGAATGAAATTCTGATACATGCTACAACTTGGATGAACCTTGCAAACATGCCAATTGAACTAAACCAGACACAAAGGATAAATGGTGTCTGATTCCACCCACAGGAGGAACCTAGAATAGGCAAATTCATAGAGACAAAAAGTAGAATAGAGGTTAACAGGGGCTGGGGCAGGATGGTACAGGGAGTGAGGGGAATGAGGAGTTGTTGTTTAATGGGTACAGAGTTTCTGTCTGGGAAGATAAAAAAAATTCTGAAAATGTATAGTGGTGATAATTAAATAACACTGTGAATGTGCTTAATGCCAATGAGCTGTACGCATAAAAATACTCAATTTTATATTATGTAAATACATTTTACCATCTTAGAAAAACTTTTTAAAACTATAGCCTATATTTTCAACAAGAAGTTTTAACATGATTATCAGCCTTAATAGTATTAAAATAAAGGATAGATCATTTATTCTCAAGTTCCTAACTAGGGACATCAAAGGAGTCAATATCAACTCTTAGCTGGTCTTGGTTTAAAGTACACACCTGAAAATGGGTATATACCTTGCAAATTTCATACGGAACATTATTTCACCTTGTTGATAGAGTCAATTTGTTTTTTACTTCCATGGGGGAGACAGAACGAAAGAGAACTATACTGAGGAGATACGTTATATGAGGCCAATGCATAACGGTGGTTTTATAAGGAAGTACTTATCCACAAAGAAGCAAGATAACATGAGTGCAATAGTATAACTGCCCAGGGCACCATAAAGGGATGTGTAAATCAACTGACACTCAATTCAAACGTAGAGAGGGTTCCCATGTATTGGTAAACCATAATTTAAAACACTGAAATATCCCCCAAAATTCAAACAGAAGTTGAAAGTCCATTATTTTAATACATATAATAAAGGGAAATATTTGAAAGCTCTACTCCAAACACTCTAAGAAAAAGGCATATTGCATTACAAAGACACAATGAAAGTGAATTTAATAAATTAACATACGGAAAGAAGAACTGAGCCTCTGGCCAACAGCCAGCCAGAAACTGAAACCTGCCAACAACATGAGCGAGCTTGGAAGCAGATTTTCCAGCCCCAACTGGCCTTGAGATTTCTGCAATCCCAGACTTCAGTTTGTCTACACTTCCTAAGAGACCCTGAACTACCCAGGGCCTTGGTGCTCCAGCCGGGTGTCAGGCCTGTACCTCTGAGGTGGGAGAGCCGAGTTCAGGACATTGGTCCACCAGAGGCCTCCTGACTCCACATAATATCAAACAGTGAAAGCTCTCCCAGAGATATTCATCTCAACGCTAAGACCCAGCTCCAATCAATGACCAGCAAGCTACAGTGCTGGACACCCTCTGTGAAACAACTAGCAAGACAGGAACACAACACCACCCATTAGAAGAGAGGCTGCCTAAAATCATAATAAGGTCACAGACACCCCATAACACACCACCGGACACAGTCCTGCCCAAGAGAAAGGCAAGATCCAGCTTCATCCTCCAGAACACAGGCACTGCTCCCCTCCACCAGGAAGCCTACACAACCCAATGAACCAACCTTACCACTTGGGGCAGACACCAAAAACAACGGGAACTACAAACCTGCAGCCTGCGAAAACGAGACCCCAAACACAGTAAGTTAGGCCAAATGAGAAGACAGAGAGACACACAGCAGATGAAGGAGCAAGGTAAAATCCCTGCAGACCAAACAAATGAAGAGGAAATAGGCAGTATACCTGAAAAAGAATTCAGAGTAATGATAGGAAAGATGATGCAAAATCCTGGAAATAGAATGGAGAAAATACAGGAAACGTTTAACAAGGACCTAGAAGAACTAAAGATCAAACAAACAATGATGAACAATTCTCTAGAAGGAATCAATGGCAGAGTAACTGAGGCAGAAGAATAGATAAGTGACCTGGAAGATAAAATAGTGGAAATAACTACTGCAGAGCAGAATAAAGAAAAAAGAATGAAAACAATTGAGGACAGTCTCAGAGACCTCTGGGACAACATTAAATGCACCAACATTCAAATTATAGGGGTCCCTATAAGAAGAAGAAGAGAAAAACAAAGGGACTGAGGAAATATTTGAAGAGATTATAGTTGAAAACTTCCCTAATATGGGAAAGGAAATAGTTAATCAAGTCCAGGAAGGGCAGAGAGTCCCATACAGGATAAATCCAAGGAGAATCACGCCAAGACACATATTAATCAAACTATCAAAAAATAAATACAAAGAAAAAATATTAAAAGCAGCAAGGGAAAAGCAACAAATAACATACGAGGGAATCCCCAAAAGGTTAACAGCTGATCTTTCAGCAGAAACTCTGCAAGCCAGAGGGAGTGGCAGGACATATTTAAAGTGATGAAAGGGAAAAACCTACAAGCAAGATTACTCTACCCAGCAAGGATCTCATTCAGATTCGAGGAGAAATTAAAACATTTACAGACAAGCAAGAGCTAAGAGAATTCAGCACCACCAAACCAGCTTTACAACAAATGCTAAAGGAACTACCCTAGGTAGGAAACACAAGAGAAGGAAAAGACCTACAATAACAAACCCAAAACAATTAAGAAAATGGTAATAGGAACATACATATCGATAAGTACCTTAAATGTAAATGGATTAAATGCTCCCACCAAAAGACACAGACTGGCTGAATGGATACAATAACAAGACCCATATATATGCTGTCTACAAGAGACCCACTTCAGACCTAGGGACACATACAGACTGAAAGTGAGAGAATGGAAAAAGATATTCCATGCAAATGGAAGTCAAAAGAAAGCTGGAGTAGCAATTTTCATATCAGACAAAATAGACTTTATATAAAGACTATTACAAGAGACAAAGAAGGACACTTCATAATGATCAAGGGATCAATCCAAGAGGAAGATATAACAATTATAAATATTTATGCACCCAACATAGGAGCACCTCAATACATAAGGCAAAAGCTAACAGCCATAAAAAGGAAATCTACAGTAACACAATCATAGTAGGGGACTTTAACACCCCACTTTCACCAATGGGCAGATCATCCAAAATGAAAATAAATAAGGAGACACAAGCTTTAAATGATACATTAAAAAAGACAGACTTAATTGATATTTACAGAACATTCCATTCAACAACAACAGAATACACTTTCTTCTCAAGTGCTCTTGGAACATTCTCCAGGATAGATCATCTTGGGCCACAAATCAAGCCTTGGTAAAGTTAAGAAAATTGAAATCGTATGAAGTAACTTTTCCGACCACAACGCTATGAGACTAGATATCAATTACAGGAAAAAATCTGTAAAAAATACAAATACATGGAGGCTAAACAATACACTACTTAATAACCAAGAAATCACTGAGGAAATCAAAACATACCGAGAAACAAATGACAATGAAAACACGATGACCCAAAACCTATGGGATGCAGCAAAAACAGTTCTAAGAGGGAAGTTTATAGCAATACAACCCTACCTCAAGAAACAAGAAACACCTCAAAAAAACAACATAACCTTACAGCTAAAGCAATTAAAGAAAGAAGAAAAAAAAACCCCCAAAGTTAGCAGAAGGAAAGAAATCATAGAGACCAGATCAGAAATAAATGAAAAAGAAATGAAGGAAACAATAGCAAAAATCAATAATACTAAAAGCCGCTTCTTTGAGAAGATAAACAAAATTGATAAACCATTAGACTCATCAAGAAAAAAAGAGAAAAGACTTAAATCAACAGAATTAGAAATGAAAAAGGAGAAGTAACAACTGACACTGCAGAAATACAAAGGATCATGAGAGATTACTACAAGCAACTCTATGCCAATAAAATGGACAACCTGGAAGAAATGGACAAATTCTTAGAAAAGCACAACCTTCTGAGACTGAACCAGGAAGAAATAGAAAATATAAACAGACCAATCACAAGCACTGAAATTGAAACTGTGATTAAAAATCTTCCAACAAACAAAAGCCCAGGACCATATGGCTTCACAGCCATATGGCTTCACAGGCACATTCTATCAAACATTTAGAGAAGAGCTAACACCTGTCCTTCTCAAACTCTTCCAAAATATAGCACAGGGAGGAACACTCCCAAACTCATTCTACGAGGCCACCATCACCCTATACCAAAACCAGGCAAAGATGTCACAAAGAAAGAAAACTACAGGCCAATATCACTAATGAACATAGATGCAAAATCCTCAACAAAATACCAGCAAACAGAATCTAACAGCACATTAAAAGGATCATACACCATGATCAAGTGGGGTTTATTCCAGGAACACAAGGATTCTTCAATATATGCAAATCAATCAATGTGACACACCATATTAACAAACCGAAGGAGAAAAACCATATGATCATCTCAATAGATGCAGAAGAAGCTTTTGACAAAATTCAACTCCCATTTAGGATAAAAACACTCCATAAAGTAGGCATACAGGGAAGTTACCTCAACATAATAAAGGCCGTATATGACAAACCCAGAGCCAACATCATTCTCAATGGTGAAAAACTGAAACCATTTCCACTAAGATCAGGAACAAAACAAGGCTGCCCACTCTCACTACTGTTATTCAACATAGTTTTGGAAGTTTTAGCCACAGCAATCAGAGAAGAAAAAGAAATAAAAGGAATCCAAATTGGAAAAAAAGAAGTAAAGCTGTCACTGTTTGCAGATGACATGATACTATACACAGAGAATCCTAAAGACACTATCAGAAAACTACTAGAGCTAACCAATGAATTTGGTGAAGTAGCAGGATACAAAATTAATGCCCAGAAATCTCTTGCATTCCTATACACTAATGATGGAAAATCTGAAAGAGAAATTAAGGAAACTCTCCCATTTACCATTGCAACAAAAAGAATAAAATACCTAGGAATAAACCTACCTAAGGAGACAAAAGACCTGTATGCAGAAAACAATAAGACACTGATGAAAGAAATTAAAGATGATACCAACAGTTAGAGAGACATACCACGTTCTTGGATTGGAAGAATCAACACTGTGAAAATGACTATATTACCCAAAGCAATCTACGGATTCAATGCAATCCCAATCAAACTACCAATGGCATTTTTCACAGAACTAGAACAAAAAATTTCACAATTTGTATGGAAACACAAAAGACCCCGAATAGCCAAAGCAATCTTGAGAAAGAAAAACGAAACTGGAGGAATCAGGCTCCTGGACTTCAGACTATACTACAAAGCTACAGTAATCAAGGCAATATGGTACTGGCACAAAAACAGAAATATAGATCAATGGAACAGGATGGAAAGCCCAAAGGTACACACATGCACATATGGTCACCTTATTTTTGATAAAGGAGGTAAGAATATACAGTGGAGAAAAGACAGCCTCTTCAATAAGTGGTGCTGGGAAAACTGGACAGCTACATGTAAAAGAATGAAATTAGAACACTCCCTAACACCATACACAAAAATAAACTCAAAATGGATTAAACACCTAAATGTAAGGCTAGACACTATACAACTCTTAGAGGAAAACATAGGCAGAAAACTCTATGACATAAATCACAGCAAGATCCTTTTTGACCCACCTCCTAGAGAAATAGAAATAAAAACAAAAATAAACAAATGGGACCTAATGAAACTTAAAAGCTTTTGCACAGCAACAGAAACCATAAACAAGACGAAATGACAACACTCAGAATGGGAGAAAATATCTGCAAATGAAGCAACTGACAAAGAATTAATCTCCAAAATTTACAAGCAGCTCATGCAGCTCAATATCAAAAAAACAAACAACCCAATACAAAAATGGGCAGAAGACCTAAATAGACATCTCTCCAAAGAAGATATACAGATAGCCAACAAACACATGAAAGAATGCTCAGCATCACTAATCATTAGAGAAATGCAAATCAAAAGTACAATGAGGTATCACCCCACACCAGTCAGAATGGCCATCATCAAAAAATCTACAAACATAAATTCTGGACAGGGTGTGGAGAAAAGGGAACCCTCTTGCAATGTTGGTGGCAATGTAAATTGATACAGCCACTATGGAGAACAGTATGGAGGTTCCTTAAAAAGTAAAAATAGAACTACCATATGACCCAGCAATCCCACTACTGGGCATATACCCTGAGAAAACCATAATTCGAAAAGAGTCATGTACCACAATGTTCACTGCAGCACTATTTACAATAGTCAGGACATGGAAGCAACCTACGTGTCCATCAACAGATGAATGGATAAAGAAGATGTGGCACATATATACAATGGAATATTACTCAGCCATAAAAAGAAATGAAATTGAGTTATTTGTAGTGAGGTGGATAGACCTAGAGTCTATCATACAGAGTGAAGTAAGTCAGAAAGAGAAAAACAAATACTGTATGCTAACACATATATATGGAATCTAAAAAAAATGGTTCTGAAGAACCTAGGGGCAGGACAGGAATAAAGATGCAGATGCAGAGAATGGACTTGAGCACACAGGGAGGGGGAAGGGTAAGCTGGGTCAAAGTGAGAGAGTGGCATGGACCTATATATACTATCAAATGTAAGACAGATAGCTAGTGGGAAGCAGCTGCATAGCACAGGGAGATCAGCTCAGTGCTCTGTGACCACTTAGAGGGGTGGGATAGGGAGGGTGGGAGGGAGACGCAAGATGGAGAAGATATGGGGATATATGTATGTGTATAGCTGATTCACTTTGTTATAAAGCAGAAACTAGCACACCATTGTAAAGCAATTATATTCCAATAAAGATGTTAAAAAGTAAGAAAATAAAAAATAAAGCAGAGATCAGCAAACTAGAAAGAAATTAATTAATTAACATACAGGTTAGGATACAGGATTCTAGTTAGTATAATTTAATTTCCTTGTAATTACCACATATCAAATACTATTCAAAGAATAACAATTTTCATAGAGAAATGCAAATCAAAACTACAGTGAGGTATCACCTCACACCAGTCAGAATGGCCATCATTAAAATGTCTACAAATAATAAATGCTGGAGAGGGTATGGAGAAAAAGGAACCCTCCTACCCTGTTGGTGGGAATATAAATTGGTGCAGCCACTATAGAGAACAGTATGGAGGTTCCCTAAAAAACTAAAAATAGAATTACCATATGATCCTGCAATCCCACTCCTGGGCATATATTCAGAAAAGACAAAAACTCTAATTGAAAAAGATACATGCACCCCAATGTTCACAGCAGCACTATTTACAATAGCCAAGGTATGGAAGCAAACTAAAGGTCCATCAACAGATGAATGGATAAAGAAGATGTGGTATATATGTACAGTGGAATATTACTCAGTCATAAAAAAGAATGAAATAATGCCATGTGCAGCAATATGGATGGACCTAGAGATTACCATACTAAGTGAAGTAGGTCAGACAGAGAAAGACAAATACCATATGATATCACTTATATGTGGAATCTAAAAAAATGATACAAATAAACGTATTTACAAAACAGAAATAGATTCATAGACACAGAAAACAAACTTATGGTTACCAAAGGCGAAAGAGGCAGGAGGGATAAATTAGGAGTTTGGGATTAACAGATACATACTACTACATATAAAATAGATTAACAACAAGGACCTACTCTATAGCACAGGGAACTATATTCAATGTTTTGTAATAATCTATAATGGAAAAGAATATATGTATGTATGTATAACTGAATCACTTTGCTGTACACTTGAAAATAACAGAACATTGTAAATCAACTGTACATCAATTAAAAAAATAAAAATAAATTAGAAAAATTTTTTTCAAAGAACTAGAATACAATATTCAAAGAATGAAAAGCCAAAACCAGACTAATAATAATATTAGAAACACTTACATGGCTGTTAGAATATGTCCGGTTTGTTATAACCTCTTTACATATACTACTAACTCACATTACCCTCACAACAACCTCAGACAACAAGTATTCTTATTATTCCCATTTTACAAATGAGGAAACTGAGGTGTAGAGGGGTCAACCATGTTGTCTGGGCTCACTGTCCTACTAGTAAGTGGCAGAGCAAGGACTGGAATCCTGCAAGTGTGCTTTCCCGGTCCTTAATTTTAATTGCTATGGTTTACAATCTCTTGGTGATATTAAGGAGTAGACTACATAAAGTCTAGAAAAACTCAAAATGCAAAGCAGTTTGGGGGCCAAATATAACAAAAGTTCTGAGGAAATCACCAAATTACAACACAACAATAAATGAGATTCATAATGACTGCCCTGAGACATAAGGGAAAGTTAAAATATGTTCAGTATAGTTACTGTTTTAGAAGGCAAAGAATTATTTAGTGCATTTAAATTTTTTCCATCCAAAACTGTCAATATGATTTTCATTTCTAAAGGGGTAAAACTTTCAACTATCCAAAATTACTCATTCCCTGAGAGCTCCAAACAGAAAGTTACTGAGCAATCTTATTTGCCAATTATCTCATTCTTAATGAAAAATATGGTATGTGTGTGGTGTGTGTGTGTGGTGTGTATGTAGGGGGATCATAAATAAATTAAGGTTTCCAGGTGTTTTCATTCTAGGTATATAAGAACTTAATACTAAAGATATTAGAAAGTGTCAAATCATTTGGATAGATGAGTGAATAAACTCATAGAATTGTGTCATTATTGTAAAAAGCCTAGAATCTGATCAATCATAGTGAGTTATAAAAAAAAAAAGTACAGGCTTTCAACTCATACATAGAACTGAACTTCAAGCTTGTCTCCACCAGTATAGTTACTATGAATTTTTGGCAAGTTAATTTCACATACCTGAGCCAAAGTTTCCTTCTCTGTAAGTTGAGGATACTAATTCCTAACTCACAAGGTTCTTGTGTGAGCTAAGGAAAAAACACATGCAAAGTGCTGAACACAGTCCCTGGGATATAGCAGATGGTCAACAAAGAGCGACTACTATTTTTCCCTAACCTTTTTCTACTTTGTCCCCCAAATGTAAGAGCCTAATCTTACCAATTAGCAAGTCATTCATAGGCTTCTCAGAATTACAGTAAGTACAGTACCATATGCCCTATTCAAAAATGGAGCATATTAAAGTACAAGAAAATACAAAACCAAATCATCAAATGAGACAAAAAACGTCGGAATCCTGTTTCTCCACCCATATCTTTTCTGGTTGGTTTTGTAATAACCCGCATTCCTTTATCAACAATACGAATCCTATCATTTTTTGGCGGTCTAAACATTCCTAGTTGGGTACTGCTGCTTATTTATTTTGACGGCTACCTTTGCGAGGATAATTGTAATCATTGCTTGAAAACAAAAAAGAAATACAGGACAGGAGCATTTTAATGAAATGCTGTAACTGTTTCATCTAACTCGACGGTTGACTGGATGCCATGTGGATCATTTATTATAGCAATAAATTTTCACATTACTGCGCCACCCCCTTACCCAACAAACACATGCCTTAATGAGCAAAACTCCAGACTGACAGTGAACGAATGCTCTTTAGGGACACAATAACTCAAAACTTGGTGCTCTCAGTAAGGATCCTCGGGGAGGAGGGAAGGTGGCCGGGTGTTACAGCAAGTGGAAATGAACAGAATCGGAAACTGTTCTGTCTCCTTAAACAAGATTGGAGATGAGCCCTGTGGGGCTAGGAGCAGAGAGAAGCGGGTTAGGTGGGCCTTGGAGGCAACAGAGGAAGGAGGCGGCAACTGCAGTCTGGGAAATGTCTGTGCCACCGGGGAGAGGAGCGTCAGAGCCCATCACCACCCGAGGGTGCAGGCGGAGAGAAGTGGCAGGCTCAGCCCAGTCCCCAGAACTGGTTCAGCTTCAGGAGTCTGGGAGGACTGAAAGGGAATAGGGACCCAGCTGATCAAGAAAGATGAGGGTAGGGGTGGGCTCCTGGCTGCCTTCAAAACGGGACGCTGCTGACCCCGCCGCCATCCAGGTGCCGCTGGAGAGGAAGGCAGGGACCCAACAGGGAGCGCTCAAGTTACCTGTCTCAGCCGCCTGCCAGCTCTTCTCCACTTCCGCAGACTAGGTGTTACCACAGGCTACCCGGGCACGCGCGGAGTGACGTCATCCTCACGCGCCCGAGCCGCCGTCCGCCTGGCCCCGCCCCCTTAAGTACAGCGTTGGGGGGCAGTGGAGGTCTGCGCAGGCGCGGAGCTGCCTCGGGCTTGGGAAGGCGTGAAAAAGGCTTGTTTTGGATTTTGTAGGGTCGCCTTCTTACCCACCTACTCCTAGTTGCAAAATTTTAAAGGCATTTAAGAAAAAAATGTTATTGAAATACAGACATGGACTTTTTATCCTTTATTTTGCCCTTCCTCTTCTGTGTATAACTCTTGTTTGTATACTCGTTCGTTCCAGCACAGTTTATTTAAGTCCTATTGTGTTCCAGGCAAGCACTGTTACAGAACCTGGGATACAGCGATGACAAAACAGACACTATGCTTCCTCATGGAGAAAGCAAACATTGAATAACTCAACAAAGATATTTTAGGCGTACCTCATTTTATTGCACTTCACTTTATGTCACTGGGCACCCCTGCCATTGTCAGATAATGGTTAGCATTTTTTAGCAATAAAGTATTTTTAATTAAGGTATGTATTTTTTTACATAATGCTATTGCACACTTAATAGACTACAGTATAGTGTAAACATAACTTTTATTTTCACTTAAAAACCAAAAAATTCATGTGAGTTACTCAAAAACTAAAGGAGGATGTCAGAGAAGTGCCCTATGAAGAGGCTCATTAAACTGAGAAGGGAAGAAGCCAGCTCTATGAAGACCTGGAGCAAGAACAACCAAGAGAATGATGGAAAACTATGGGGAGGGGACAGAATGTAGTGGTGCCCTCGAGAAAGTGAGAAAATAGGCTAGGGGAAGAATAGAAGATGAGATTTAAAAGGCAAGGAGAGTTCTGATCTCGCAAAGCCTTCCTTTGCAGGAGGCATGGATTTTTATTTTAACTATAATGGGAAGCCAGTGAAGAGTTTTAAACATGCAAGTGACAGGGTCTGGTTTTATAAGATCACCCTGCCTGCTGTATATAAGAATAAACGATTTGGAGTCGAGAAAGTGTTCAAAGAGAACAGTTGCTTTTGCAATGATCAGGTAAGAAATGATGGAGAGAAGTGAACAAATTTAAGGAATAATTTGGAGGTAGATATGACAGACTTGGAGATAGATTAGATAAGGCCATAAGGAAAAGAAAGGTGTCAAAATGACTCCTAAATTTTGGGCTTGTGCAAATAGCTGGATAACACAGCTAAGACAATTGCTAATACTTCACAAGATTTTCTTCTCCTCTTTTCAACCCTGATCCCTTTGCTTCTTTGTTACCAAGCCCTCTCAGTTCTCCTCTTACCTTACTGATCATCTTCCCTCAGTTTCCAACAAGGGGCTCCTTTTTCCTTTCCTTTTCCTTAACTCTTTACCCCTTGATCTTCTTATGCTACATCAGGGGCTGCAAACCCAAAAGCCTACAATGCCCAGGCAGTGAACACAAAGGAGTGAACCTCGTGGAGAGAGACTATGAAGAACTGGAGCTCATGGTCCCTACTCAGCTCTAATTGATTTTTGCCAACCAGCAATCTTTCCCAGTGATAATCAGATCCTCCCATTTTTAAAGACAAATCAATATGCAGGTACATGAAATCTCTCAAATTTCAAATGTTGGTCACTAATTCAAATTTTGTTGAACTTTTTTTTAGACCAAACAAAATGCATCTGCAGGCCAGATGAGGCGTGCAAGCTACAACTTTTCCTCCTTGACAGATATCTTCCCAGGATGGTGATTTTTGTCTACTTTCATGTGACTATCACCTGTAAGCTGATAACTCCCAAGCCTATCTCACCACCCAAGCCTTTCAAAATTTCTTATTGAAGTACTCAGATTCCACTGAGATATCCAGTTGGCATCTCAAACTTGACATTTAAAACTGAACTCATTATCTACCCTGGCCCCCAAACCTAACCTACTCAAGTATTCTGTCTCAGTTAACAGCATCAATGTCCACCCACTCACCCAAGCCTGAAATCCAGGATCATCCCAGACTTGTTCCTCTCCTTGTCCTGATCTTGATCTCTTCAATATTTATCACATCTGCCCATCACCTCCATTCTAACTAATCACTACCTTTGCTCAAGCCTTTCTTATCTCTCTCTGGCAAATCACTTGACCTCTCTACACCTGTTTTTTCACTTGTTAAATGAAAGTATTGAACTAGGTGATTCCTAGGATCTGTTCCATTGTTAAATTCTGTTTCATAAAGCCACCAAATTTGTCAGAGTAGTTACTTATCACTTTTTTGTTGGTTTTTTGGCCTGGCTTTTTTTTTTTTTGCAGCTCCACACTGCTTGCCAGATCTTAGTTCCCCGACCAGGGATTGAACCCCGGCCCTCGGCAGTGAAAACGTGGAGTCCTACCCACTGGACCGCCAAGGAATTCCCTGGCCTGGCTATTTGAATACCAAGAATACTGCGGCTAGATTGACAGGAAAAACTGGACTTGATAAAAATAATCAATACGAAATGAAATTAACATTGACTAAAACTGGACACAATTTTATTATAGAATAAACACTGGCTGAAAAAGAACTACTGATTGGTAACATTGAAAACTGAAAAAGCCGAGAAAAACAGACAAGGTAAAATTTGTCGTTTAGTAAAAGTTGATGTAAAAATCAAATATTCTTGTCAAAATTTAGATCTACAAAGTTTGTGCAGAAAAAAAAATTGGCCTTGGTTAATTACCCACAAAAGAAAGTTCATGATGTCAGAAGCTCCAATGGCTAGTATATTTCATGAAGAGAAAAAATAATACTGAATTATAACTTCAAATGTAAAAGAACTGGAACTGATTCCAGCTAAAATGATTTTAGTAAAAATGGAAAAACAAGACAGTTTAACTATAATATAAAATTGATCATGGCATTAAATTGGCATAATGAAATTTGCTCCAGAAAGTACTATGTTTTATATTAAAGATTTCAAATAGAATTTTAAAACTTGGATTGCAGTCATGAGCATGGTCATTTCTGATATTAACAAGTTATAAAAAGTTGGTTTAGATGCAGAAGTTTTCTCATTTTGATGATTTGGGGTAAAAAGAACTCAGAAAACTAGAAAAGTGTGCACTTAAAACTCTGTATGTGGCAGTTAAAACAAACAACTAGAGCCAAGACAGCAAACCACTTGATATGAGATATTTTGTTTTTCTGAGTCATTCATATAGTACCAATCACCACCATGCTTCAACTGACACTTTGTTATATTTGTACTCATAAAAATAAAGATCCCCTTCCATTGTCTTTTTTTCTTTCTACCTGTTTCTCATGGTTATGTAGGAAAAGTCAGCTTTTACAAAATAAATTATTATGAAAAAATGTAATCTTTTTTTAAAGAAATCAATTTCTAAGACTCTGGTTTATGTAAAATATGGTGTGTGTTCTTGATGGTTATTTGCACAACACTTGAAATTATAATTATGTAAGTGCCATCTTTCCTACAGAGGAGATGCTTTGGTTTTAATTTGAAAGATTTTAAAAACCCTTATATTTTAATTTCAGTTTCTTATACCTCAAAATACATAGAAAAAGGTAAATCAAGTCAGTTTATATACTTGATACATAAACACAGCAATAAATGTTTCATTTTCAAACGTGAAAAAATAAATTAATTAATTAAATAAAGGTTATCTTAAAAAAATGAAAATTTAAACAATCAAAACTCACTGTCTTTTTTTTACTCTCTATCTCTAGTTTTGCTTTTGTAGCTTCAGTCTTCAGACATTTTTAAATATAGTATTTATCTTTAGATGGAGAATAACCCATCAAACTTGTAAATGTAAAATACCCAGGCCAGCAACTGAAGGGAAAATATACCCCCAGCCCCACTTTGGCTTACCTTACTTTGCATATTACTTCTTAAAGCTAAATCTCAAAAGTCTATCAAAAAATTTCTCATGAATATCTCACAAAAGAAAAGTATTTTTGATTGGGTCCAAGAGTGTTCAGATACTTCTATTTATAATGCTGCCATGATCCATTTAAAAAATAGTTTTCTAGAAAATACTTTTTTTGATGAAAATTATTGGTGTAAGTATAATTTTGATTTCATGTTAATATACACAAAATCAATGCTTCACAGAAGCAAAGTTAACATCTTGTATTCATTCAATAGCTCCTGAAAATCTTTAGTCTTTCAGTTCTAAAACTCATATTTTTGAGTATTTATTCATGCCACAAGCTGTTGTATTTTCATAAGGTCTGCATAATTGGAGTGCATATAGCCTGGTTTCAGATATGCTTTTCATTAATGACTATTTTTCCCTCTGATGCTATCAGCTCCATGAAATCTGTTAATATTCCCACTGAGATTTAGTGCATTGGATTTAATTTCAAGAGAATTTCTGACTTGGCCCAGGTGAACTAAATACAATAAAGGAGGAGAAGGCAGAGACTGCTGGTTATCCCTCAATATCCAGGCTCTTTTCCTCACAGAAATAGAATCCCTCACATTTTAGATCATAGAATATCCTATCTTAGCTGGACACATGACCACTCAGAAAAAAGACAATATTTTCCAGCCTCCCTTGCAGCTAGATGTGGCCCTGTGACTAAGTGCTGGTTAATTGGCAGTAAGAGTAAGTATAATGTAGCATCCCTTATAAAATAGATAGAACATGAGTTTGTTTTCTTCCCATCCTTCTTCCTGTTGACTGGAAAGCAGATGTGTTGGCTACCCCTAGAGTAGCCAACTTGGTTCATAATTTAACCTTCAGAGGCTTATGGGAAAGCAATGGGATAGAAGGAGCCTGTAACCCTGAGGACTTTGTGGACAGAGCCACAATACCAGCTCTGAACTATCTACCTCTGCACTTGTGCCAAGAGAGATAAGCCACTTTCTTTTTTAAAATTTTATTGAAGTATAGTTGATTTACAATGTTGTGTTAATTTCTGCTATACAGCAAAGTGATTGAGTTATACATATATACTTTTTCATATTCTTTTCCATTATGGTTTATCACAGGATATTGAATATAGTTCCCTGTGCTATACATTAGGACCGTGTTGTTTATCCATCCTGTATATAATAGCTTGCGTCTGCTAATCCCAAACTCCCAATCCTTCCCTACCCCCACGCCACCTCCCCCTTGGCAACAACAAGTCTGTTCTCTATGTCTGTGAGCCTGCTTCTATTTCATAGATTATGTTCATTTGTGTCATATTTTAGCTTCCACATATAAGTGATATCATATGATATTTGTCTTTCTCTTTCTGACTTACTTCGTTTAGTATGATAATATCTGGGTCCATCCATATTGCTGCAAATGGCATTATTTCTTTCTTTTCTATGGCTGAATAATATTCCATAATATACCACATCTTCTTTATCCATTCATCTGTCGATGGATATTTAGGTTGTTTCTAGGTCTTGGCTATTGTAAATAGTGCTGCTATGAACAGAGGATTGCACGTATCTTTTTGTATTATAGTTTTGTCTGGATATATGTCCAGGAGTGGGATTGCTGGGTCATATGGCAGCTCTATATTTAGTTTTTTGAGGAACCTCCATACTGTTTTCCATAGCGGCTGCACCAATTTACATTCCCACCAAGAGAAGCCACTCTCTTTTTAAAGTCACTTTATTTTGGGTCTATTTCTTCCACCATACCTAACTGGTATATAAGGACTAGGATTCAAAAGAAAAATATACAGTTAAGGCATTTTCAGACTTCATGCAGACCTGAATAGCAAAAAGAAAAAGCCTCTTGAAGGAAGTGCAGGCTCGCTTCAGTAACCCCAAGCCATGAAGACCAGAAGACAAAGCCCTGTAAGAGATATTGTCTAATGGCAGTAACTCCTAAATTCAGTTTCTTCATAAAGCAAGTACTTCATGTTTATAGCCTTACTCATTTTATCCTACCTAATATCCTGTCTTTCCCTTACTAACAGAGCCCTGATTTTGTGGAATAAAATCCATCGACCTCAGAGAAGTTAGGCCCCTTCACCACCCCAACAGATGAAAGATTATAAATCTAAGCCAGTTATGGAATCCCATTCCTTTCTGTCCCTTATTCATGGGCCCAGCTTTCCTTACAGCTAAGTGTGGCCATGTTGCCCAGTCTGGCCAATGAAATGGATAGGTAGCTGCTAAGAGCTCCTGGGACAGATTTTACCTCCTTATAAAAAGACAGCCATAAAAGGAGAGCTAGCTGCATTGTACTGTCCTTTTCTTTATTACTTGTGACGCCAACGTAAGGGAAAAGATGGTTGGACCACCATGTTGACCATAGGTGGTAAGCATAGGATGGAGTCAACATGCTGAGGAACGAGGGGGAGAAAAAGTGTAAGAGCCTGAGTCATTGCTGACATTGTTGAGCTGCTGACCAGCCCTTGATATCTTCCTCTGGTCTCTTAGTAAACAATTCTGCATCTGGTTTTAGCCTTTAGTACAGGTTTTGTTGTTTTTGTTGTTGCTGCTTGCAATTTTTTTTTTGCAATTTAAAAAGAAAAAGAAAGAATCTCAGCATTTTTTGTGTGTTACAGATTTCTCGACTCTTTTCCATAAAGACTTGTTTTCCATGCTTGCGTAGTACTCAGTGCTGACGCTTCTGCCGTTACTCTTGTGCTTCTTGCTTCTGTTGCTACTATCGTCTTTCACTTTTAAATGTGCTAAAGAAACCCTTCTACATAATTTTCTCTACAAATTATGGATTTAAACTGGATTTAAACTATATTTACAATAGCCTTTCTGCATAGCTGTAATATCAATCCAGTTTTTGGTATGTCATTCTCACTGCTTTAGGCTGAACTGTGAAGAGTCCACAGAAAGGAAATGGGTCTTTGTGTTCAATAGAAGATATAGTTGTGCCTTGCTTGTTATAAGAGGCCCCAGGAATTCTGGGTATTTGTGTCCCACTAAATCCCCAATTTACTAAAGGAAAATCCATAATTATTACTGATCCTGTCACTATCTACTCATTCAACTTCTCTGAGCTTGCTTTGTTCTCATCTGTATATTAGAAAATGTCACTAAATGATTTTATGAGCTTTTTTTTTATTTCAAAATTCTTCTTTTCCAACTTCACCTAGATACCAAATATAGTTATATAAGCCTGTAAGTTCTTGATAAAATTTCCTTAAGAATAAGGAAGTTAGCCTAAAGCCTGTCTGCCATGCCTCTGGCCTATTTAATGTCACCATAGTCCACCCGCACGTCACACCAAAGGAATACGTGTGACAGACCCAGCTTGGGTTTGCATGTCATCATTTCCTAAGGCAGGAACTGTGGCAAAAAGATTCTGTCTAAAACTCACTGTGGGTTGATGAGAGACAGGTGGGATGAATGTGTCAAAATATAAATGCAGGATTTGAAATATTTGCAAGTTTCCAGGAGTAAAATCATATTAGAGTGGGATGGTTGGTAAATGAAAGTTGAATATAATGATTGACCTGGCAGCCATGAGCTGAAAGTCATCTCAGTGACTTGGTCAGTATGAGTTGAAGAGATTACTGTAGAATTTACATATATAGCAGTTTGGGCCACAGGTCCTATCACTACAGAGAGCACTGGTGGCTGATGCCAGAAGTAAACAGAAAGAAGAGTCTGTGGCTTGAAGGGACAGGGTCACTTCCAAGGGCACTGAGTCTGAGAATGATGCTCTTTTTACTAAAAATAAAAAATAAGAGGCTCAGGGAGGAATCAAGATAGTGTTGCCAAAGAGGATGATTCCTAAAAAGAAAGAAAGTGGAATTCATGGTGAAATTTCATTTTTACTGGAGAAGGAGACAACAGTTTACAAAGAATTCCAATGAAAGTAAACACATCAGCATGGATGGCACAGAGCCTCTGACTTCTAGAAAAGAAAGTCTCTCTACCCCCATCTCTGGTCTCTTTTTTTTCTCTAATAATGGAGCACAGTCAGTGGGAAAGGGGGTATGTGAGACTTGGCATTGATACATTGCTGCTAATTGAATGTGTCATATAGCCACATTCATTTTTTTTCTTCCAGCAATATTTCCAGATGCTGCCATGTATTAGCTACATTTTTGGGCTCTGAGGACACAAAGAGGAAAAAATATATCCCTGACATCAAAGAACTTCCAGGCTACTCTGGAGAAAAAAAGTGGTTTATTACATTAGAGGCCGGAGCCCTAGACTTGTGTCCTATATGGGTTCCAAATAGCAAAACCAGTATGGCAAGAAAAGACAGACCAAGAAATGGGGGTAAAATTGCGTAGGGGAGTGGGATATTGAGAAACCAAGAAAGCTGAAGACAAGGTAGAATGGAGAGGTCAAAAAGAGCTGGCCTGGGGTGGCCCTAGGATGGTCATTCTGGTTGACAGAATGGGAGACGTTAAGTAGTTTGTCAGCCTCAGGCTAACAAGGGCAGCCAGTTGCAACGCCAAGTAATACTGTCCTTGAGAAGGTGCTCAGTGTATATTTATTTATTTATTTATTAAAAGAATGGGTGAATGGTAGATAAGACTCTTTTATGATTTTTGTGCCCATGTTTTTGGTAGGTGGGAAAGCAGACACATGAAAATATAAACATTCTCTATGAATGGGACTGGGGGGAGGCATATTCTGTCTACAGCCAGACACTGAGCCAACACAGCACAAGCAATACTTCACCCAACCACAAACCCAAAGGTATAACTTTGGAAAGAGGCCAGCAAAGCTCTCTCTGGTGGGCGCCTCACAGGGACTGGGTCCTGGCAACCCAGGCAATCACCCCATAGGAGGGATCCTCCCACCAGTCCTGCTTATGCAGATGGAAGCAAGTTGCACTGATCACCAATGACAGTGTTGGAAACAGCCAGAATTGGGGTCCATTTGCCCACCAAAAAACAATGATTTTAAAAGCAGTAGCAAAAACTTGCTATTTGTCCCAACCTAGAGAGATATATTCCTAAGAACCTGTGGGATTCAACTTGATTGAAGGCCTTTCAAAAGTCACTGAATTGGGACTGCCCTGGTGGTGCAGGGTTAAGAATCCACCTGCCAATGCAGGGGACACGGGTTTGATCCCTGGTCCAGGAAGATCCCACACGCCGCAGAGCAACTAAGCCCGTGCGCCACAACTACTGAGCTTGCGTGCTGCAACTACTGAAGACCGCATGCCTAGAGCCCGTGCTCCGCAACAAGAGAAGCCACAACAATGAGAAGCCCGCGCACCGCAACGAAGAGTAGCCCTCGCTCACCACAACTAGAGAAAGCCCGTGTGCAGCAACGAAGACCCAACTCAGCCAAAAATAAATTAATTTTTTAAAAAGTCACTGAATTTCTCTAATTCCATCACTGCCAATAATAACAATGTTTTAAAGATTCTGATTTTAAAACCCACTTAGGGCTTCCCTGGTGGCACAGTGGTTAAGAATTCGCCTGCCAATGCAGGGGGCACAGGTTCGAGCCCTGGTCCGGGAAGGTCCCACACGCCATGGAGCAACTAAGCCCTTGTGCCACAACTACTGAGCCTGCTCTCTAGAGCCCACGAGCCACAACTACTGAGCCCGTGCACCACAACTACTGAAGCCAGTGCACCTAGAGCCCGTGTTCCGCAACAAGAGAAGCCACCTCAGTGAGAAGCCTGCTCACTGCAATGAAGAGTAGCCCCCACTCGCCGTAACTAGACAAAGCCCATGCGCAGCAACAAAGACCCAACACAGCCAAAAATAAATAAATAAATAAATAAAAATAAATAAATAATTAAATAATAAAGTAGCCCAGTCCCTGCCAGGACAAAAAAAATAAAATAAAATCCACTTAATACACAAACACTTCCATAAAAGGATTGATAAACACTAATCTTTAGCCTTTTCAGATGAAGGAGCCCTGTGATAAAGTTTCTGTGGGACAGCACAAACATTTCTCAACATTTTAATCATTTTATTCAGTATTTATATGTATTTAAAAAAAAAAAATCACGTAGCTCATTATTGCCAACTGAGTTTTAGCAGGAAGCCAACAGTGAAGTCAGTGCAGAGGCTCTTGGGAGATTCTTTTGAACACAGAAAAAAAAGTTAATGTGTCAGTCATAATGTCTCCTGTTTTCCATGCATATTTATTTCCATCCTTCAGAAAAATTGATAGTTCAATATTTTTTTCTGGATGAACTGAAAGAAGAACAGATATTAGCAAATAGTTTCATTACTTGAAATGCACTCAGAAAAGGCCCATGGTCAATGAACTGTGAAATTTTTCACTGAAGAATAGTAGTATTTTGCAAAGATGAAACATATATAGGGGGAATTTTACGCATTACACAATTTTTTCCTACATTAGTAATGAACGAATACGAGTAAGAAATGAAACTGGCTTTTGATGAGATAATTATGGCAGGATATTAATTTGTGTTTGTTCTTAGTGCTGTCGGAGTGAATAAGGAGGCGTTGTCTTTTCCCATCTCAAGAAGACTTTGTGTTCTGCGTTTTACACCCCGAGCCTAGGAATGGCTTTTGTGTTGGGAAGCTGAAGTTTAAGGCACCTGGAAATCAACTCCCTGCCACCCAGGGAGGATAACGGGTGATGGGAGAGTGGGGGTAGTAGTGGGGTGGAGGCAGAGCTGGCCAAGCAATGAGAAGAGTGGGAACCTTATCTTAAAGGGGGGGTTCCCAGTGGTAGAAGGTCAGGTCATCCTGTGGATGTGAGGGCTGAGGAACATTCCAGAAGGAACAGCAGATGCAAAGATCCTATGACAAACAGATACACAGTACATCCAAGGAACTTAAAGAAGAGAGGAGGAGCAAAGTAAGAAAGCATGTTTGAGAGATAGGGAGGGGCCAGCATTTACAGGGTCTTGTACCTTGTGTCAAGAGATTTTGGTCTTTTTCTTGAAAGTAGTGGGAAACCATTGAAGAGTTTTAAGCAGGGGAGTAATGCAATCACATTTGCTTTACAGGCATTTTATCTTTACAGTAGTTCTATAGGGTAAGCATAATGGCAGGCTCATGGAGCTAGCTTGGGGGAAGTTTAGCAACCCTGTATTCTCCATCAACCACCCCACATAAACATGCATTCTTATCAGACAAACAACAAGACAAAACAAAAAAACAGTGTGCTGACTATGGAAATGCAACTTCTAGACAGTCCTTAAGCACTCCTTCCTAGCACCTCTAGACCTGGAACTGCCACTACTTGTGTGCTATTATTATTATTCTCCGAGATAAAGAAATCAAAGCACAGAGAGATTAACTAACTTGTCCAAGACCAAACAGCTAGCCAGTTTCAGAGTGAGGATGTGAATCAAATCTGATGAGAGTTCTTGCAGCTGATGTGGTTAGTACCCCACTCATATCCCCTTGGCCCACCTAGGAGAACACCTGCAGATAGTCCCCCCACATGCCCACCTGGAAGGTCCCCTGCAGATAGTTTCCCAGCATGCCCACGGGCTTCTTGCATATCTCTGCATGAGGGCCTTCTCTGGCCACTGGAATTCATTTGACCTGTGCACAGGAATTTAACCTCATAGAAGTGACACTCAGTCAATGAGGACAGGAGTTAGGAAACAAAGAGCCCCGCTTGCTTGCTCCTCCCTCAAATGCTTCTGAGGTATGCTCCACAAGTCTCTCAGAGGGTCCCAGGCAGGAATGTGCCTCAGCTGCTCACACAGGTAACTGGATCATTAATTTACCCTTTATTGGCTCTCCTCCCTTCTCTAACTCCCTTCCCTAACTCTCCCTCAGTGCCTCCTGGAATCAACTTCTATACAAATTACTTGCACCTAAATCCTTGTCTCAGGGTCTGCTTTTGGGGGGACCCAAACTAAAACAGCTTTTAACCAGTACAGTCTACTGCATCTCTTAGTAGTGGTTGGATAATTTCCCCCAAATTCCCTTATTATGAGATCAATTTAGTGAGCATTTAATGGGTACATGACCCTGTACCAGCGGGTACAAAGGAGCCATTATGACACTTATTTTGTTCATTACTTTGGGCAGAAGGTGACAACTCCAAAGAGGGAATGAATAAATGATGGAAAGAGAAAGATGACAATATTGTGTATAGGTGGCTCTGTACGGGGGTATGATAGAGCAACAGCACTTATTTTCTAGTATATTACTCTACGCTCTGATTCCAGGATATTAAATGTCTCCATCAGGGAAAGTAATGTCATGCTATTAATAATTAATAATGTACACTCTTGGACAACATTACCCTATTAATTCTAGTTCTATATCAGTTGAATACAAATGCTGTTCAGTGTTTGGATGATTTATCAAGATATGAAATAAAGCCTGCCAAATCTTTAGCAACAGTCATAAGTAATTTCACCATCTTTTATTTCACATTTTCTGTTTAAAAGGCCATATATTGGCAAACTTGTCATGGATGCACTTTACTCCTCAAACTCTCTTTTGAGCATGAACTCTAATCTTTAAAAGTGGCATACGTTTCATGACTTTTCTAAAAGTATAAGTCCAATGACATGGTATAGAATCCTACATGAATATTTCATAAGATTTGCAAATCTACTTTACTTTTCTAGCTGTCCTAAGAGGAGACACCAGATGGCTTGGCATTAGCCATGCCAGCTTCTAGAAAGGAGTAGAGTTTACTTCACAGTTGACTGAAGACACTGACTATTCCAGTCCTGGATTTCCACTGATTTCTGAGCATCGTTAAAACAAGCCACATGGCTTTAATTAAAACAGCATTTGTGTAATTCTGTGTATGAACACACAGAACTCTAGAATGTCCCAGCATATTGTCACCATTCCTAGTGTGCTGAGGTCCTAGGGTTCTGAGGGGTTGACATGCAAGCCAAGGAGTTCAACTTATTAGAATTATCTGGACATGGGGGCGGGTTTTTGGAGGCACCCAGAAGTGGAAGAAAACTGTTGTCAACTCAAACTGCCCCCAAATAGCAATGGTGAGAGAGTCTTTGGAATATTTAATGTCCCATGAACATTGGATTACTTGCAATCATGCTGGGGAGACTTCTTCTGTAATCATGTTATACTCTAGCAGACCTAGGATTAAACTATTCTGGAGTCATGACAAAGGCATGGCGTGAAATGTGAGGTGAGAAAAAGGCACAAAGTCACAGGTTCGGTGATAGGGAGTCAGTCTGTCTAACCTCTCCTAGATATGCCAAAACATTTGAGGTAAGAGGTAATGATAGGAAAGAAGAGAGACAGAGACAATTCATGCAGATGCTTGAGAGATAGAAGCACTGAGAGGAAGAATTGTCTGTTGACATCATATTCAACTGATTGACATTTCCAAGAAAGAAACTACAGCTGATCGTGGCTCAAATTTCAAAACAACTGAAGAAGAATGAAAAGCTGTACTGGGTGATGAAAAACCGTGTAGGTGACAACATGCACCAACAAATTAATATGAAAGGAGGAGTGAATCACGGCCTGGATAGGCAACAAGGATGTCACCTCCAACTGAACACACAAATAGCTCACAGCATTATTTTTCTATCTTGATGAAAAATTTGCAATTTTTACATTGGTGCAGACCAAAGAAATTAGTAACTAACATATCTCAACTCGCATTACCCTTTCTATGAACTTTTTTTGGTATTTTTTTTTACAATATCATCATGCTTCCAATAGTTACAAAAATAACCTCCCCTCCCTGTGGAGCTGCCTAAGAGAAGCACCCCTCACCTTTCCCCTCAACCTACATGACATCCCAATTATCATTCGCTATTTTTTTAACAGCTTTATCAAGCGATAATTGACATACAATAAACTGCACATATTTAAAGTGTAAAATTTGACATTTTTTTTGACATTGTTTCCACCGTGACATCATAAAATTTCCCTGGAAACTTTTTTCTTTTCCTTTATAATCCTTCTCTCACACTCCTCCCCCTCCCTAGGTACCACTGATCTTTTTCTGTCACTATAGATTAGTGTGCATTTTCTAGAATTTCACGTAAGTGGAATCCTACAATATGTACTTGGCCTGGCTTCCGTGACCACATAATTACTTTGAGATTCATCCATGTTGCAGTGTGTATCAGTAGTTCATTACTTTTAATTGCTCAGTAGAATTCGACTGTATGCATATACCGTAATCTGTTTATCTATTCACGTGTTAATGGACATTTGGATTGTTTCCAGTTTTCATTACTACAAATAAGTTTGTTACAAATATTCATGTGCAAGTCTTTGTATGGACATATGCTTTCATTTCTCTTGGGGAAATACCCAAGGAATGGAATGCCAGGATAATATGTTTAACTTTTTAAGGAGTTGCCAAACTGTTCTCCAAAGTGGTTATACCATTTTAAATGTCACCAACAGTGCATGAGAGTTCCAGTTCCTCCACACCTTTGCCAACATTTGGTATGGTCAGTCTTTCTAATTTTAGTAGTTTTAGTAAATTAGCAGTGGAATCATGCTGTGATTTTAATTTGCATGTCCCTAATAACTAATGATTTTGAACATCTTTTCATGTGCTTATTTGCTATCCATATATCTTCATTGGTGAAGTATCTGTTGAAATCTTTTGCCCATTTTCTATTTGGTTGTTTTCTTATTACTGAGTTTTGAGAATTCTTTCTATATTCTGTGAATGTTTTTATCATATGTATGTTTTGAAAATATTTCTCCAGTGTGTGACTTATCTTTTCATTATTTCAAAGTGTTTTTCAAACAGCATAAGTTCTTAATTTTGGTAAAGTCCAATTTGTCAATTTTTTTTCTTTTATGGATTATTCTTTTGAGGCTGTATCTAGGAAATCTTTGTCTAGCCCTTGTTCACAAAGATTTTTTCTGATGTCTTCTTCTGGAAGCTCTATAGTTTTAGGTTTTACATTTAGGTCTAGGATACATTTGAAGTTAATTTTTGTACAAGGTGTGAGATATGAATTGAAATTTGAAATTCTTTTTTTTTTGCATGTGGATATCCAATTGTTCCAGCATTTTAAATAAGTTCCTGGGTGATGTTGATATTGTTGGTCTGTGGGACCATACTTTGAATTGCACTGTAATAAAACATATGCAAGTGAAAAAATAAGGAAATTCTTAATTTTAAAAAATGATTAAAAGAAAGGAATTGCAATCATAATGCATTACTTGGCTCTGCAGTTAGTATATGTATAGTTGTATTAGTCTACTGGGGTGCTACTGGGTGGCTTAAACAACAGTTCTGCAGGCTGGCAAATCCAAGATCAAGGTGCCGACAGATTGTTCCTGGTGAGGACTCTCTTCCTGGCTTGTAGATAGCTGCTTTCTGGCTGTGTCCCCACATGGAGGAAGGCAGTGAGAACTCTGGTCTCTCTTCCTCTTCTTATAAGGGCATTAATCTCATCATGGGGACCCCACCTTCATGACTTCAGCTAAAACTAATTACTTCCCCAAGTAATTAGTAATTATCTGAAATTCAAATTTAACTTGGTTTCTTGCATTTTATCTAAAAACTCTATCCAAGAGGTACGTGATTCATGAAAATTGCTAGAATGGAACACAGTGGGGCTGGGAGGTGGGAGATTTCTCATTTACTCCTCCTGCACTGAGGTGGCCCAGGGTTGATCTCAGTGTATTTCTGGGGTGAGATCCTGGTGTTGCAGCACTTTTTTTTTTTTTGTCCACTCCAGTCCTACCAGTCTGCCATTAACAGTTAGAGCACATGCACTTATAACAGGAAATGGTCAAGTTGCAATCCTTGAAAATGAATCTTGGCCCCCAGAAAGATACTTTCTGAGGGCTAAGAAAGAAAATGGTCAGAAATGAAGCAAGTGTACATTTCTGTTACTTTTTACTTCATCCAAAATGTGGCATTTGAAGCAGGAGAAACTTAAGTCTATGGTTTCATATTTATAGTTCAATTGTGATGCTACACCAGATTCTCCTCTTCTGTAAATGTAAAAAAATTAGAAATTATTATGGAAAATTTTAAACATATACAAAAGTAAAGAGAATAGTTTAATGAACCTCCATGTATTCATCACCCCAACAACCATCAACTCATGGCTGGTCTTCCTTTGTCTCAATTCCTATTCTTTATCCCTCCCCAGTTATTGTGAAGCAAATTCCAGACATCATCTAATTTCATCTCTAAATATTTCAGTATGTATTTCTGACATACAAGCACTCTCCCTTTTAAACATAACCACAATACCCTCATCACACACACTCCAAAATCAACGATAATTCTAAAAAGGCATTTTAAAAAATACTTGCTAGATGAAACAGAAATGCTCTCCTAGGATTTTAGCCAACACAAAACTTTCTGGTATTAATTAAACGATGTGAACAAGTTTAAATACCATTCTGGTACCATTTCAGAGGAGGTAAATTCAAACACTCCAATTGGGTATTAAAATAGCTTGCTGTTTTAATATTGAAAGAAATATACTACTGTTCAATCACTCCTTGATCCGACAGATATTTATTGAATACCTATCTTGCTAAGCACAGGATACAAAGATCAACACCTTTGCCTTTGAGGCATTGTGGAACATGCAGGTTTATATCCAAGTACATGTGATACAAAGCAGAAGGAATTAGCCACAAATAAGGGTACAAGGCAGAACTAGCAATTGAAAAGAGTTCTAAAGGAGGTGTGCTCATTCTGAAGTAGCAGAGGAGGACTTTTCACTGGAGAAATCAGCATGAACAAAGGTATAAAGAAGACAAAATCTCCTAAATTATTCATTCTTCAAGAACAAAAACTAGGTCTTTCACATCTTTGCAAATCTGCCCTGGCCTGTGACACCTAGCACAGTGCCCGACATGCATGGACATTTACTGAAGAAATGAATATTAAATTCACTTTTTACCCTAGTGATTATTAATATTAATTCTCAGCCAGTCCTAAAAGCCTATGTCATACTGTATTGTTTTCATGCACGAAGACCATGCCACAGAACCCCTTCAACCCCCATGAGGAAGAGGCAAGCATTAAGTTATTTTACAATGAGGGATCAATCGATTTCCCTGAACGTTTTCAGCAAGATGCTGCTTCCCTTTACGCGCTAGTTTCTTTCATATGCTCAAGCATTTTGTTGGTGAATTTTTGCTGATCTCCTTTATTAGTTTAAAAGATGATTGAACCATCTGTGGTTCCCCCCGCCCCCGCTCTGCTATTGTGACCTGCCCATTCACTTTCTAATGAGCAGATATGAAATTTGCTTTACTGACCATTTTCTCTGAAAATAAAAGCCAGAGTGAAGCTTTGCTAACCATATGATTGAAATTTATTGCCACTGAAAGGACTGTGTGTGTGTGTGTGTGTGTGTGTGTGTGTTTAGGGTTTGGATGGGGCTCTAGATTAAAACTTAAATAGCTCTCTGTAATCATTACATGGACTGTACTGTCCTGAGTAAGATTTAATCCTATCTGTTCCATAGGAGAGAAGGTCTGCATATTTACCAGTTGGCCAGCAGTGCAGTAAATTTATATGAAGTTATTTTCCATATCATTTTATTTATTTACATAGGCCCGATTAGACCCTTTCAAAGGCTTAACTTAGTGTGGCAGTTGCAGACAGCTAGTTTACACCAAGCCTTTCTTGGCAAGACTTGAAAGCAAACGGAAAATGGTGTAAACAATTGTACGTGATTATACACTGCTAAATAATGTGCATCTGGGAAGACAAACAAAACTTATTAAACAGACAACAAATAGCCGAGGTAAATATCAAATATGTTAACTCTACAAAACACGGGGCTGTATCTCGTCAAAGTCTTATTAACTCAGCACAGCTGGATTAAAATAAAAAGCACCATTTAGACTTAAAAGCAAGGGATCCCCAAGTTAAAAAGTCTGGATTCTGTTCCTGTCTCCATCACTAATTCACTGAGTGACATTGATTATTACTTTGATTTTTGTTTGAGTTTTCCCATCAATGGCGAAAGAATTTCAGGGCTGCTCCTGAGAGCATAGGAGAATGGTCACCATATGCCTTCCCTGGAAGGGAACACAAGAGAATTGCTGTCTGGTTACCTCCCAATTTATCCTGCAGTCTCCAAGAGTTTGATGTCCTCTGGAAATTGAGTCGGCCTAAGTAAAAATTGGTGAAGGAGATGACATTCTCAAGTTAGGTCACCACCGCGGCTGTGGCAGGCTTCGGAGGTAGGCAACAGTATGGGGACATAGTTACTAATGACCAATTCTGCTTCTGAGTCATATGGGAGAGGGAAGCATAAAAAGGGGGAGACCATGACAGCCCCAAAGTAGATAGTCATGCAGGACCCTTGTCAAACCGCTCTACAGCCAGAGGCGTTTGGAACCATACATGATTATGGCCATCTTTGAGTGTTTTTAATAGAACTTGCTTTAAAAGCAAAGTATTGTCAGTGAATTCTTGTACCTCATTTTATCTACCCTTGTTCCTTTCCTGCCTCGTGCCCTGAAATGTCATCTACCTCACAACCTAGGGTTCCCACTAGTCTCTAGATCAGAAATGTTCAACTCGGCTGCACATAAGAATCATCTAAAGAGCTTTTTAAAAATCCTGATGTCCAGGCTTGCACTCCTAGGATCTCTGAGGGTGGGACAGACACATCAGTATTTTTTAAGTCCCCTGGGTGCACCCACATGGAGAAGCTCTGAACTAATGGTCCAAATGGCTGATCATAATTTAAAGTAGTGGTGTTCCTTAATCTTGGAGATTCACTTGAGTTACCTGTGGTGATTTTAAGTCTCACATTTGCCTGGGCCACCCAATCTGAACATATCCCAGATGTAACCGTCGCATTCTCTACTGCTTCTATCTTAATTCATGCCACTGGCATCTCTATCCTCTACTTCTGCAACAATATCTCTGTTTCCATGACACCTAGCGTGAGCCTTTGAAGCATAAATCTGATCATTTATCATCCTGCTCAAAATCCTTCAAACTTAGAATAAAATCCAAGGTTCTGACTATGGCCAGTTGGCCCTAAGTGACTAACCCCTGCCTTTTTCTCTCCAGCCTCATTGCCTCCCACTGTGTGATTTACTCTCCAGCCTCTGTACTGTGCCTCTGACATACCCAGCTGGGTCTCATCTCTGGGCCTGCACACTTGCTCTTCTCTCTGCCTAGCATATACACATCCCAGATATACACATGGCTTTGTTCTCTTCATGCAGGATTTTATTCCTCACAGAATACCTTCCCTTAACTATATCTATCTCAAATAACACTTCCCTTCATTTTGTCCCCTTACCCTGATATATTCTCTTTCATAGCTTTTGCCACTACCAGAAACTAGCAAGATAAACTACTTGCTAGTTTATCTATCTAGTGCCCATTTTCTCCTAGAAAATAAAAACTCTGTGAGGGCTAGGACTTTGTTTGGGTGTAACCCAATATCTGGAATAGTGCCTAGAACATAGTAGGCACTCAATACATAGTGAATGAATGAATGAATGAGTGAGTAAATGTCCCTTACTTTCATTTCACTCTTATTGTCAAATATATCACAATTATGAGGCTATCGCAGAAAGAGCTATTTAGATCAACCAGGTTTCTCAGATAAAGCAACATGTCGATGCATTTTTGCTCTCATTTATTTGGCTTCCTTTATTTTGAAACCTGAGTTTCCCTAGATCTCACCAGCTCATAAATATATTGTCATGTAAAATATCAGTAAAAATTTATTTTCATTGGAAAAGGTGACTGCTCCAAGTTAGGGCTGTCAAATTTAACAAATAAAAATATAAGCTGTCAAGCTAAATTTGAATTTCAGAGAAACAACAAATAACTTTTTAGTATCAGTATGTCCCATGCAATTGGGACGTAACACTAAAAAATTACTCATTGCTTATCAGAAATTTTAATTTGGGTGCCCTGTATTTTTATCTGACAACCTAAATCCAAAATGCAGTGGAATTTGTTTTAATACAGGAACCAGTATGAAGTCAGATGACCTGGTTTTGAATCTTACCTCAGCCACTTACTGGGTATGTGAACTCGGGAAAGTTATTTAAATTTGTCAAGCTGTAGTTTTCCCATCTCTAAAATGGTGATAATAATACCTACTTTGTGTGATTATTGTGAAGATTACATTTTAAAACTATCTAAATCACTTAGTCTAGTACCTGGCCTATTAACGATCACAAATAATATTACTATCATCATTGTTACCATACGTACAGTGATCAATTATCCGAGATTTGTCCAGGACTGAGGGGTTTCCTTGGTTGCAGGACTGTCGGTGCTAAAACTGGGAAAGTTCCAGGCAAACTGGGACAGTTGGTCATCTTGGTAGCTACTTAGAAAAAGTTTAGTACTGCTACACTACCGCTCTTACTTTAAGCTTTAAGTAATATATGAGGATTGCTTTCTATCCATTACCAAGAAATGTCTGGTTGCAATGGAAAGTTTTCCAGCTTCTATTTCAAAAAGCAAATCTATTCTTTTAACCCTAGACACAGTTAGATCTGCATTACTGGAAAGACGTGTGTTTGAGTTGTATATACTTAGAAAACCATTCAAGTGGTGCTGTTAAGGGTTGATTAATACACTTTTAAACCATTAACAATCAAAATGGGGAATTTGACTGCCAAACAGTTCTGTGCACTTATAGTTCAGCCTTTTGTTCTCTGCATCAAAAAAGGCTGTTAAGAAAAAACTTGTTTCACAGATGAAATGGTGCTAATTTATGCAAATACAATGATTGAAGCAGCAAGGTTCAAAGAGGTTATATCTTAAATCTCTTAGATAGGGAAATGACTAGGATGCTATCTAAAACCCTCTGTAATGATAAAGTCTCTCAAATAGGTGCTTTCTGTGAGCTGGTACTTGCTAATATAGTTGAATTTGGAGAAGAATACATCCCTTTGGCAGTGACCACGAGTAACTGAGCTGTTACACAGCCTCTGTGTACTGGATTTCCACCTTTAGAGTTAGTTTCAGTAGACAAAGCACAGAAGACTTGATTGAGGATTAGGTAGCATCTTTGTGATGTAATGGTGTTTTACCAACAGAAGGTGGGGAACAGGAAGAGGGGGAGAAAGGAGGAGACAAGCCCCAACTAGGCAACATCCTCATTTTACAGTGGGGGGAGTTGCTGGAAGAGAAACTAGAGATTCAAGCATATTATTTATTATATTATAATAATATTTGCATATAGTATATTCTTTATAGTTACAAAGATCATCCATAGAAGAGCTAATAATTATCATTTAACTCTCGAACACTAGAAGAAGTGGGAGGAAGAGATGGGCTAGAAAAAAGCAAACTAAAACATCACCTTTCTTTTTTTAAAAAATTTATTTATTTATTATTTATTTTTGGCTGCATTGGGTCTTTGTTGCTGCACGCGGACTTTCTCTAGTTGCGGCGAGCGGGGGATACTCTTCATTGCAGTGCGCAGGTGGCTTCTCTTGTTGCAGAGCATGGGCTCTAGGCACAAGGGCTTCAGTAGTTGAAGCACACGGGCTCAGTAGTAGTGGCTCATGGGCTTACTTGCTCCCGGGCATGTGGGATCTTCCCGGGCGAGGGATCGAACCCGTGTCCCCTGCATTGGCAGGCGGATTCTTAACCACTGTGCCATCAGGGAAGTCCCAAAGCATCATCTTTCTTACCAGAGTTAGTAAATAGTCCAGAATTAAGTCAAGAAACTGAGAAATAGGCATAAAATATAGAGGTGAGATGGAAACCACCAGAAGAACTAAACACAGAAATCTTTTTTTATTTTTTTAATGATAGAACTGAGTGGGGAGAGCTGAGGTGAAGACAACTGATTTCATCAGGAGCTACCCTGCTTGACTTACTGTCATGTGCACAGATTACTTAGATTTAAAAAATCAATATAAGATGGTAGTATTGTGGTACAAAGATGTGGTTATACTGTTCTCCTTAGGCAAAAGTGTGCAATATTCTCAGTATTGTTGTTTGGTGAGCTTTCAGGAAATTGAATTAGAGTTGGTTACACTTTCTTCATGGTTCAGGGGCCTTAGAAACTACTTGGCAAAATTCAAAATACTAGGCAAAGAGATATTTTAGAAGAGGGAATAAGAAGAAGAGCAAGAAGAAAGGAAAAGAAGTCCAAGATCACTTCCTTTATGCCATCAGTAGTGGACATAGCACCTACCAGCTTTAAATGCCAAGAACCTTAGTGCAGTTGAACCTTGAACAACACAGGTTTGAACTGCATGGGCCACTTACATGCAGATTTTTTTTTACTGTACTAAAAAATTCAAGGTTGGTTCAATCCAGGGATGTGGAACTAGGATACTGAGGAAATGTGTGTACTATATATGGAAGGCCAACTATAATTTATATGCAGATTTCCAACCACACAGAGGGTTGGCGCACTGTTCTGCCGTAAGTACTAGTTATATATGGAGAGAAGCATCTTATCACCTCTCACACCCATGCCGGTCCCCCTGGCTTCCTCTTGTTCTCTGCTTCTCTCTACCTTTGACACTAAGCAATTTATCATTTTTCATTTCTCTTCACTTTCCATTTGTTTTAAATTTTTTCAGACACGCAATATTATCTTCATTTATCGGCTGCTGCATTTAAGGAGTGTGTGCCATCTGCACAGGGCAGAGGATTTTTTAAAAACCCAGAGCCTTCAGTCTTAGCAACAAACCGACGTTCCTCATTTCGAGCACGTTTGCTGCCAGAGAGGATAAGAGTAAATCCCTGTCGGTCCAGCTGGTCATGGAGTACAAATAAACACAGTCAGAGAGTGGAAGACCGCTGCTTTGCTCTTTATTTTTCTTTCTGACTTGAACTTGCATTTTCTTTCCCAATCAAGAGCTGTTATGGTCCAACCTGCTTGTGTGAATTAAAAGCCTTCCAAGCATAAAGGAATCCTTCTTAGAGAATCATGTCAAGCTCAGATGCACTTTATAAGGGTCACGTCTCCAATCACTGTCAAATTGTCTCCTTTTGAATTCGCTGTCTTTCCTCCAGCCAACCCTTCTTATTCAAGGGTTTCCTCCCATCTTTGCCTGGTTTCACACCATCCCAGGCTGCATTCATTTGCAAAGGCTCTGGCCCAGGGACAGAGAAGTAACGGTGGAGGGAGAATGTGAGCCTCTGATGTAGGAAGCCAGGTGGGGGACACCTCTCTCCCCAAACCCCAGAAACTTTGAGCAATACAGACACTAAGCCCTCACAATTGTTGCTGTGGCATTGAACTGTGGTGGCAACGACAGTTGTGACTTCATTGAAGAAAGCAGAACAGCTGGCGAGGCCTGGTGGGTGTGCTCCTAATTTGTGCACAGATAGCTTTGTTGTAGTTCACAATGGGTTCCGGCCTTCAGTGACTGGAGCCAGACAAAAAAGTGCCCTTCTATTGAAAATGTGGCTTCCTCCTCCCCATTGAAGTCAATGTCAAAATTTGCTCTTGTGAGGGCCAAAGGGTTGAGCCCAACAGTTTTAAAAAAGCAACACACACACACAAAAAGGCAGTTTTCAAGGCTGACCACACTTTTCTCATGAATTCTGAGTGCCTACTGCCTTCTCTTGGCTGGTCATTGTGCAGAATAAAGCTACGGATGAGATTTCTGAAAAATGCTGGCATCTCTAAAAACATACTTCCTTTATTTCCAATTATAAATTTAAGAATTCTTTGCATTTGAGAAATCACTCTTGGGTCTACGTGGAGCAAGATGATGCCTTTCTAAGACTTGCTGAAGTAAAAGGAGCAAGGCATGTGCACACAGGGCCAGGTGGAAGTGGGGGAGATACCTAGGTAGTTAGCTCACACCTCTTCAATTTCATTGGTCTTGACTATCATATAACCCTTCTTTTATCGTGTTTTTCTTCTAGTGGACATTTGTCACTTTTTGGCCACCCAGTGGCCATTTTCCCTTCTTAGCAGTACTTGGTGATTCCTTCAGGAAATCCTTCTTCCTTCTCAGCACTGTGGCTTGGGAGAGATTGACCTCATTTCCCACTCTTAGGCATGAACTCTGCTTGGCTTAAACCAATCAACTTTTCCCATTTACCTACTCAACTCCTCCACTGGTCCTCAGATAAGCCAGTAACCCCGTCAAATCCATCAAGACACAAAGAGACATTTGAGACCTCTGAGAAAGACAAGCGTCCTCTTTCCTCCACAGGTACTACCAGAAAAGATGCTCATTCTTCCTCTGGAAGATGTGGGAGGAGATCTGAGGTCTGGAGTTGCTGCAGCCATTGTGCTGCCACAAGTGGAGACCCTGGAACTGCCTGTGAGGAGAAAAGGATGGGAAGGAAGGACAATATGGTGTCTGAGGTTGAAGCAGAGACAAAAAGGAACCAGCCCCCTAGTGTCCTTGTTCGGATTGCTAGATGAAGCCTTAACTGAGGCCAGTATCACCTGTGGACATTTTCATTGTGTAAGCCAAGAAACTCACTTTATTATTTAAACCAGGTCAACGTGGCTTCTCTGTTGCTCATGATAAAATAGTTCCAAATGATATAAGTCCCTTGTTAAGAATCCTCTATATCTCCCCATTGTCTATAAAAATGAGCTTAAATTTCTTAGCTCAGCATTTGAGATAGTCCACAGGTGGAACAGAGCCAACTTTTTTGTTCTGGTCAAATTAGTCTTATATCAGTTCCCACTGTGCTCATTTTCTCTGCTTATTCCTCCTTAAAGGTCACTGCCCTTACATTTTACATCTTCTGCAGTCTTCCCAAGCTATACTTATCTCTCTTGATCTATGTTTCCCCTCACATTCTTCCAATTATTACTTAAACTGCTATATTTTCTTTGCCCTTTTTGTAGGCTCTCTTATGTTGTTAACCATTTTAATGTGTGTTTAGCTTATCTCCTTGTGAGCAGATATTATAGCTTTCTGATCAATGTCTATCTCCTTGCAGCTAGAACCATGCCCTACACATAGTAGGTACTAGTTACTAGCTACATGCTGGATAGTTAGTAATAGTCATGTTTTTTGATCAGCATCAACACAAATGGTTATGTCTGGGTAAGGTTAAGGACTCAAATACTATTTAGATACATGAGAACAATAAAACCCGGGGAGTCTGGTTAAATAATTTTCACTTGAGAATAAAATGGGGCTACTCCATTTTAAGAAAACCATTTAGATGAGACGAACTTGGTTAGTGGACCACAACCTAACTCTTAACTTTTCAAATCACAGAGCTCGTGGAAACAAATGAGGTAAACTGATTTGCCTAATACATCTCTGTTATGAAAACCCACTGGAGCTTACTCAATTATAAGCAGGTATCAAGTGGCCATATAATATAGCCCTATAACTCAAGAGCTCCCTGTGGTCAAATACATCTGCCAAGAAGGCATGCAATTTGTGGTCCCAGTTCCCAGTTCTATGCAGAGCCTCTGTGTGATGACCAGTCATTCAAGAGGCCCTCCACCCAAAAGCCTGCAGAGTGGCTGCGTAATGCTGTTCATTTCATCATTTCCTGCTTCGCTTTCCACCTACGGTCCCTCTGGCTTCATGGAGTCTGTTTACAAAGAGAAGTAAAGGCCCATATTCTGTTTGGCCTCCATGTAGGTTTTATTGTAACTCTTTAAAGCTTTATGACATTCTAAGGTATATTTCCCTGGCATTCCAGCATGATCCACAGCACAGTGGAAACAGGCTGTGCTTAGCATTTCATAGCCTGAACATTTAATGACGTCACTCTGTGAGATGAAGGGAAAGCTATAAGAAAAATCGAATTTGGGCTGCTCTAGCCACAGTTGCCTTAATTAGCCTCCATTTTTAATGTAATGAAAGGAATAAACCTAAAGATGGCCAGCTAGGAAATTTATGAGCTTTCAGGTGTGCTGGGCTACTGTAATTTTTCTGCTAGCAGAAAACATTGTTAAGCCAGGGAATTGCTCTCTATCCTGAGAACACAGACTAGAATGAGAAAGAAAGGTACACACATAAATTTTTTAAAAGGCATTAAGTATGCTATCTGGTACTATCACCATCTTGGCATCTTATTCTTTCCAGAAAGCTTAAGCACTTTCTCTCTGTATTGGTTCCTCCCTCTTGCTGTGAGCCTTACAATTTTGGGAAACATAAATATGCAATATTGAGCTGGATTGGATCCCCCCTTCACTATAAAGCTGCACTGTCTATGTTGGCATCCCTTTGGAGTAATCTTTAAGCAAAGACGCATTTGGAACATCAGATAGAATAAGGCACATTTTCTCCTAAGTGTGGGCTTTCTTCTTCTGAGTAAATAGTTGCTTCAAAAGCAGCCGAGTCTCCATTTGGTGTATCTGAGTAGGTGTTTGATATTTACACTGAGAAATATTGAATTCCTAAAACACCAAGAGGTGATTCAAGAATTTTCTCACAAGTCAGTTAGACTTTAAATCAATTATTTGCATATTCATGAGCAGAAAAGAGCACCAACCACCAACTCTACCTTTTCTATGGGCATGTCTTATGATACACAAGAATCTTAGGTGATATGGTTAAAAAAAAAAAGTAGATTAGGCAGAAGGCCCTCAGGGTGATTAACTACCCAAACCTGTAACATCTGTGGAATTAAAACAGTCACAGCCTTTCTAAGGTCTCTGCTACGTTGTGATCTGAGAGTTTGAATCATATGCCGTAAGTCAGCAAGTTACTTGCCGGTTGGTGGGCCTAGCCAGTCACCAGCATCCACTCCCAAAGCAACTTTATTGCCCTCTTCCTTAGGTAGGATATGCAGTAACTCTGATGATTTGTTAAAAGTGTTTTTCTAGAAAAATGGCAACTTCTCTCCTCTCTCACCTCCCTGCCCCATAAAGACAGGGAATGCTGCTGACAGAAATGAAAAGTGAAAAGATTTAACAAAGCGGTGGTGTTTATGATCAATCTCTCTTGAATATCAAGGTCACTGTTGTTGTGTGTCCTGGGACAAGGCATTTTGACCGATATGAGCCTTATTCTTTCCTTCCTTCCCTTATTCCTTCAGCTCCTCATTTATTCAACATTTATTTACTATGTGTCAGGCACTGGTCTAGGCAGCAGGGATATAATGGTGAACTAAACAAAGTCACTGCCCTCACAGAGCTTATATTCTGATGGGAGAAGGCAGGAGAAGACAGACAATAAGCCATAACACCTGATTGTTTTTAGTCAGTTTGCTGGGACAAATGAAGCCACTTTATTCTCATTCTGTGGACAAGACTTTATATGTAATTATTTTAAAATAGGGACTGTGCCTTTTAATTAACCTTTATAACATCTTCTGAAGGCCTTATTCTGCAGCTTTCCTTGGGGCAACATTCAATATGAACCGGAGGTAGCAGAGAGGCGGGGCTTCCTGCACTTACTAAGTGCATTACTTGCCGAATTCATTTAACCTCTTAAAGACTTCAGTGTGGCAATAATGCCCTCCTGTGTTAATCTAAGAACCAAATTGGGGTGAGCTCTGGGACACAGCACTAAGGAATACAAAGGCTAATCCCGGGGATGCTGATTAAGGTGCAGTAATGTCACAGTGACAAGAAACAGGAGGGGAAGTATAAGGTCATTTCTCTCTGAGTTTCTCTTTGGCTTCTAAGCGGGTCCAGATTCAATCTAACATGGCACCATTGACAGTTACAGAAAATGTGTCAGACACTCGCCTAACCATATATCTAAACCCACAGACTGGTGACAGACACTGTTCCCTCTGGGCTCATTCATTTTCTTGTGTGTCCCATCACCTCCAGCAACGGGCATTACCAAACCAAACTGACTAGCCTGAAGAAACCCTCCCTCACCTGCACCTCCACAGGAATCCTTACTCAATTTGGGCTCTGAACATTGAATTGTCTTGTGTTCTTTAGTGTCAACGTTAATATTTAAAGATACATAAATGACTGCTCTTAGTGGAAATTGAACTATTGGTGAAATAAAACTGCAGGTAGAATATATCTTTCTCGATTTTCAATCTGTTTTGGACTGAAGTCAAGAAAACACCGTATTAGCAAAAGAAAACTTTGCCTAAATGTGAGAACAGTTGGCTTTAAAAAATATATATTGTTAAGTATTCAAGGAGTGGCAAGAAGCCAGGAAAGCACTCAGTGGAGTTTCCCATTCCACTCTCCACATCTTGTGTGCAGAGTGTGTACTTTTTTGTCTTAAAGCACCCTGATCCCAAGTTGAGAGAGGTAGTCTGTCTTTCTTATTTCTATGTAAATAAAACAGTTAAAGAAGAAACAAGCAGAATCTTGATTTGAAGAACAGATAAGTAGATTAAGACATGTTAAGCTAACAGAACTTTTCCCCTCGAAGACCTTGTCCTTGTTAGGGATGACAGTCTTGTCCTAACCCAACGCAGATGAAAGCTAATTGACTATAATTCCCCAAGCATGGGAGTGAGGATGGGAAAGCCCAGGAACAGAACTCAGGCTAGAGATGGAATGATTCTATGTTGCTTCTGCAATAAGTGTGAGATGAACTACTGATACAAGCAACAACACAGCTGAATCTCAAAAGAAGACACAAAAGAGCATATACTGTCTGATTTCATTTACATGAAGTTCAAGAATAGGCAAAACTAATCTGTGGAGTGTTCAGAACAGTGGTTGCCTCTGGGAGGCGGTTATTGACTGGAAAGGGGAATGAGGGAACTTTCTGGGGTGATGGGAGCATCTTAACATCTTCAGCTGGGTGGTAGTTAGACAGATGTGTACACATATGGAAAAGTCGTTAAGCTGTACCTTAAGATTTGGGCACTTCACTGCATGTAAGCTATATCTCTTATTTTTTAAAAGGGCATCACCCTTAGGAACCACCCGAGGACAACGATGTATTTACAACATTTGCCAGACTACAAAGGACTTTCGTATGCATTATCTCTTGATTCTTGCAAGCACCTCTGCGATTAGACGAGGAAGGTGAGGTGCATCAGAGTTAAAGGTAACAAGGATGTCGCAGGGACACCAGCGTGTCTTAGTCACAGTGCTTCTCAATGGGGCGCTGATGGCATTTGGGTCAGGACATGTCTCACTGTGTGTGTCTGTTCCACGGATTGCAGAACCTGTGCCATCTCTGGCAAACGCCCTTCCCTGAAGGTGAATGGGCTGAGCAGAAACTCGCAGGAGCACACTACCAATCCTGGTAGGGAACCCCTGTGCTCACAGCATCCCTGGATAACGGGGCCTGAGTGCCAGTTAATTACTAAGTCACAGAGGAACCGGAACCCTGATGATGAGAGGGCTTTTGTTTGGGCACTGATGCAGAATGGGATGCTGGGCTACGTCCTCTGCTGGAGCCCCTGTTTCTGCATTGGCCTGAGGCCCATCACACAGGTCCCTTCACTTTATCATGGGCACAGCATTGCACATCCATCAGTGTGCTATTGGGGTGGGGCTCGAGCTCACAGTCTGTTCCCTGGAGGGCCTGTCCTGTGACCATGTTCCTTTCCTCTGCCGCTCCACTAGAATCAAGTATCTGCAACTTCCTTTGGCCCTGGAACATAGGAGATCAGCCAGGATCCCTAACTTTGTCGTCCCACCCCCTCCCCGCTCAGAAGTGAAGCCTCCACCATTGGCAGAACCTCCAGCAGGGCCTTCTGCCATAGATGTGACTGCTCAAGATCACGTGATTATAAGTGATGGCGCAAGGGCTTGAACCCAGCTCTCCTTACCTCAAATCTTGCTTTTAATCAGCTACACCCTGGGTTGGCAAACTATATGGCCCATGATCCAAATCTGGCCCACTGCCTGCCAACTCAAGGATGCTTTAAATACTTCAATGGCTACGTTTAAAATGGTTATATATGGACTTCCCTGCTGTCCAATGGCTGAGACTCCACGCTTCCACTGCAGCGGGCGCAGGTTCGATGTCTGGTCTGGGAAATAAGTTGCTGCTTGCCTCGCGGTGTGGCCAAAAAAAAAAAAGGGGGGGGGTTTATATATATCTACAATTTTGCCTCTTGGCTCACAAAGTCTAAAATATTTACTATCTGTCTCTTTACAGAAAAGTTTTACTGACCTTTTCACTGTCATAATGCTTTTTTTCCAGTGTAGGACTCTGACAGGGTTTATGAACAAATCTCCCCTCTTGGGAGCAGTCGTGACTTCCCTTATACTGCCAGAACAGGACAAGGGACAAGAAAGAGATCAACTTTATTAGATATCAACCAAGCCTATTAGGGAACAAGGAGAGTTAGATGTTAAATGAGGGTGTAGGAACAATCAATTGCGTACACAGTTCCATCATTTTAAATCAAATAGTTGCATTTGATCTTCTCACCTGTGCTCCTCTCCCCATGATGGCTTGATGACCAGCTTCCACACTGAGCTGGTTGACATTTAAAAAATCACTCGAGAAATGGCAGAAGAACCCCAATGTAAAACGTTAGTAATCTGCCTAATTTATTGGATTTTTGCCTTGGGGTTCTTAGGACCACAGGCCGTTCATCCACCAACAGACATGAGAATAGAGAAGAGGAGAGAAGAGTCCCCTCTCCCAAGGAACTTCCCGAAAAGTAAACAGATCTCTACCTTGCAGTTGAGGCAGGAACAAGAGGAGAGGCATGTGCCCTTGCTGGAATGGAGAATGTGAAGTCCAGACTAGGTCTGGATTCACCTGCCAGGTGAGCAAAAACCAGGGGGAAGGGCATTCTAGGCAGAGAAGAGCATGGACGTCTATTGTATAGCATCTATTGTGTACTTTTTTTTTTTACAGTGTACATAAAAAATAAAGTAAATAAAGGCATGGAAGCAAGACAGAGCATGGGGTGTTAGAAAACCCCCATGTACTAGTGAGGAGCCTAGTACAGCAGACACCAAAGGTGAATGTGAGGGCAAGAGATGCCCTTCGAGGTCAGCAGGGCCAAACCCTGAAGGCTCCTGTAGGTCGTTGTCTCAGGTGGTGCTCCCGCAGAGGCAGCCCCTGAGACAAGGCAAGGTAGATTCAGGACGGCCACAACCCCTTGCTACTTCTCACTGAGAAGTGGAGTCTTATTCACGACCCCTTGAAACTGGGCTGAACTTAGTGATCTGCTGACCAAAAGAATGTGGCAGAAGTGACATTCTGAGACTTCTGAAACCAAGTCACAAGAAGCCTTGCAGCATCTGCCTGGGTCCCTTGGAGCACCCTCTCTGGGAGCCCTGACCTGCCACGTAAGAATTCTAATGACCCTCCCACTGTCATGTTAGAGAGACCATGTGTAGACCCTCCCAGACAAGTCTCGCCTTTCAGCCATCCCTGAAATCCCTGCCAGAGAGCTCGGCACATGAACAAAGCTGTCCTGGATACTCTGGACTTTGCCGGTTGTAAGTTGAACACCTATGAGTAACCTCAGTTGACACCACGTGGGACAGAAGATGTGCCCCGCTGAGCCCTGCCCAAATTCCTCACCCAGAAAGTTGTGAGAGAAGAGAAAATGGCTGTTGTTTTTGTCACTAAGTTTTGAGGCAGTTGTTATGCCTAGCAATAGATAACTGCATTCATTTCCCAGGGCCTCTGTAACAAAGCACCACAAACTGGGTAGCTTAAAACAACAGAAATTTATTGTCTCACAGTTCTAGAGGCCAGAAGTCCAAAACCAAGGTGTTGGCAGGGCCAGGCTCTCTCTGAAGTTTCTAAGGGAGAAAACTTAGAAATGCTGGAAATCCTTGGAATTACTTGGCTTGTAGACATATCACTCCCATCTCTGCCTCTGTTGTCAGGTGACCTTCTCCCATGTGTCTCTGTCTTCACACGGCATTCTCCGCCCTGTGTGTGTCTCCCTCCTCCTCTTATAAGACACAAATCTTATTGATTAGGGCCCATCCCTCATCTCAACTTAATTACATCTGTAAAAACCTTTCCAAATAAGGTCACGTATACAGGTACCTGGGGGTCAGGAATTCAACATATCTTTGGTGGGGACACAGTTCAACCTAAAACAATAACCAAAACACAAAGATTTGAGTACAAGTCTTTCATCTGGGGGATGATTCTAGGAAGCATTGGTAGAGGAGTGGGAGAGAAAGACAGAGAAGAAAAGGAAGCCAAAATAATGTGCCTTATGGAGTGGTCGCTGCTGTGGGCAACTGAAGTCTGTCCCACTGGGAGCATCTGGGAGATAGTATGGAAAATACTTCAAAGTTCTTCTCTCTCTTCCTCTCCACCCCCCTGCCCCAGGGGCCAGGAAGATGGAGAATTTATCTTTCAATTCCCATCCATCACTGGCTGAGGGCTGCTCCCTAGGAGCATTAATTTCCTGACACTTATTGCTCACAACTAAGAGAAATCCCTCAAGTGAAGAGTAGCAGGCGCTTACAATAGGATGCTGTGGGCATATCCTGGAACAGCGAGTGCTAGGGGATATGAGTGGGGCACTGACAACCTTTGCTACAGCCATGCTGAGGAGGTGGAATTTTATTCTTGAGGTTATGGAAGCTGGAGGGAGTGGTGAATTGAACTATTTAATGCAGCAGGGCGATGTGTTCAGATTTGAATTATAAATCACTCCGATGGGAGCTGAAGGGGGCTGGACTCTCCAGTTAGGAAGCTGTATCTGTAATCCAGGGGGGAAATCACAAATGCACAAACAAGTGCAATGGTAGGTCAGATGGAGAAGAAGGGATCCATTCAAGATATGGATAGATGAGGTAGAACCAACAGGAAATACAAAAAGAAGGTAAGGATAAATTTGAGGAAGTTCTGGGACCCTAAAGGAACTCTTCACATTGAGCTAAGCTAAAGGTGAAATCTTATCTTTCATTCAGATGGCATACAGATGTGATAGCACCCTGCCTCAGGGCCCTTGCACGGCTGTTTCTCTGCCTGCAACATCTTCCCCCACAGTCACATGACCCACTCCCAGGCATGTTGCAAGTCTTTGCTACCATGACCCCTTTTCAAGGAGACCTTCCCTGACTCCTTAATTTAAAATCGCAGGCTACCTCCCCCCTGTCATTTCTCCCTATTGCCCTATCCTGCTTTATCTTTCTCTGCTCGGCACACTCTGACATACATTCATTTTAATTATGCATTTGCTTACTGTCTGTTTCCTCCGACTCAAATATGAGCTCCACAATGGTGGGATTTTTGTCTGTTGTGGCTGCATCGCAGCATCTAGAATAGGACCTGGCACACTGAAGGATGTCAGTACTTGTTGAATGAATGAACAATTTAAAAAAATGTTGTTAAACACAAACAGACTGTAGCTGCTTCTGTCTTCTAAGGGGGAGGGATGAGGGTGACACAATTTATAGTCCAGGAGAAATAAAATTCTATGTCACTCCCTTTCCCCTGCAAAGATGAAGAGATAAAGAAGGGGAGATGCCTGGGCAGAGTGCAGGGAACATTTTAAAATATACACGGGGAAGGCCTGTTGTTAGCTGGGGTATAACAAGAGAAGAGGGAGAGTGTAGGCATTGTTGGTTTTGAGAAGGAAATAGATCAAAAAAAGCAGCCAGGGAACCTTCACTCAGTATGGTAGAATGGGTAGAATAGCCAAAGGGAGTCTCAGACTCAGTTTTATGGTATTTGGAGTTTCTGCCATGTAAACCTACTTTGTCTCCTCAAAAACATTAGTAAAGTCTGCTACAAGCACAGGCCTTGTGTGAAGTTTTGGGAGGAAACGAGGAAAGGGCTGGAATTCTATATCTGGATTGACACATTAGGAAGCAGGGACAGCAAGCAGAGAACCTGAGATGATACAGAAATGGGATTCAGAGGAGGCGGAAGAATGGAGCCAGGCATGACCTTGAGATTATGGGGCCCCGAGAATTTATGGAAAATTTGGGAAATGCTTTGGAGTGAAGACAGTCACTAATCAGACCAGTCACTTGGACTGCCATAGTACAGTACATTCATACGGTACTTTATAATTCAGAAAACGTTTTGCAGACATTATGTCATTTTTATCTTCACCCTGCACAACAGAGAGTTTGGGTAATTTGCCCGAGACCACTTGAGTGTCAAAGCTAGAGCTGAACTTCAGCTCTTTGGACTGGAAGTCAAATGCGTGACTACATTACTCCCAGCTTTTGTAGATTCAATATTTGCGCTTTCAGCTATTTGAGAAGTTCAAGTGATGCAGTACCTTGATACTTTTGCTGTGGCACAGCTCGAATCTGTTCCGGGAGGCTGGTCTGCAGGAGCGAGGCCCTGAGCTAGTGAGTGAGTCTGGCCACTTGCCTGGTAACCTCGGCCCTCCTCAGCTCTGTTGCTCCAGCCTGTGGTACATGGTGGAGGGTCTGTAGGGTTGGAAGGTCTCGGGATCTATCTATGACAAAGAGCAAAGGGCTAAAACTTTTCTCTTCCAACATGTTTTCAGGAGGGGAACTTAGAAGTTGCTTTTAAAGAAAAGAAAAAAAAGAAAGATGTCAATTTCTTATGCTGTATTTGGGTCTTCCATGGTTAAAAGCATGAATGGAGCATAAGTCTGCGTTTGGAAAATTTGGGAAGATATATTTCCACAATCCTTTCTCAGTTTAAGCTGTTGCTATGATATCTTACCCAAAGTATCCTGACTCTTTTCCCAAGAGATTGCTCTTCTCGGAAAAAATGCAATGATACTCAAGTTAAAAATGGAGCATGCCACAAATTACTCTTAACGCTGCTTCTTTTGGTGGAGGAAGGGAGGCATTTGTAGTTCTGATTAAAACTGGAGCAAAAATATGTTATACGGACCCTAACTGAAATGAGGGAGAAATGCCACTTAAAATTTTCTTTAACATATATGCTTATGAAGCAGGTTTGCGGAATGAGAAATAAGCACACCTGTTTTTTAATCCAGAAAGTAATCCACGAATAGAACCCAGCGTGGCAGTGGCATAAAATTTAATTATTTACTCAGATCCATTACACCTGTTTCCCCTCCTTTCTGTGAATGACGTTGATGTGCCCTGAACCACAAAGGTAAATTTGTAGAAAATTAGCACTAAATCTATTTCTGGTTAGTGAGACTGAGTAAGTGATTCCTTGCTTTCTTCCTTGTACTTTATTGCTCGACTTTTAAAATTATGAGTGTGTAGTATTAAATTTCAGAACAACAGGGCTATTACAAATTAAACTGTTACCGTTTCATCAGGGTACAACCGGGAAGGCAGAATCACTATGAGTTACGGAACTCAGGATCGATCACAAAAAGTAGACATTACACCATGGCGAGAGGTGTTGGGGAGGGAAAAACCTGAAAGGAGGACTGCGGATCAGAGGACTCAGGGTCCAGTCAATCTTAGAAGCTTAAAACATCCCATCCCTGACCACCAAGAAGCAGCTGTGGGAGAAGATGTTGTCTTTGGGGCTCCACAGCCAAGCATCTGGTGATGGGCCAGAAGTCAGAAAGCAGATCAAGATACGGAGCACAGGAGACAGAACAAGCTGGAAACCTCCAGCACCTCCAGGAATGCCTGTCCAACTGCGATGACCATTCAAGTTGCGGCTGTTGCTTCCCTTCCTCATGCAAATTCCTCTTTGGACAACTTTAACCTGGAACCACACAGGGAGGAGATTCTGGAAACAAGTTTCCATCTTAACCAAGCTGACACCCAATCCCACAGATACCATGAAGCATCGTATTTATTTGATTCTGAGCAAGGTCCTTCATTAAATGAAGCTGGGCATAAGAAATCCCATATATAATCAGTTAACCCCATTCTTTATAAATTGAAACCTCTGGCACAGCCTCTGGTGTACCTACATCTTGTCACAACTTGTCTTATCACAACTGCAAGAAGCTAGTTATTGGAGAGGGGCTGTTTGGACTGTGGAAATAGCAGTATTTTCCATGCATTGTGTGTAGACAAGGAAAATCTAAACTGACATGCTCATGTTTTTACCCTCTTAATGCTGTAGAATCAAAATCTCATGAACTACAAAGCTGTTTCTGTTCTGTTCATACATCATCTACTAATCAGTGTCAGATCACAGAAATTTCATCGTAAGATGTACGGTGTGAGCAGCCAGAAAAATGTCTAAATACTGCTTTATTTTATTTTCATCCCAGTGTTTAGCACAGTGGTTACCCAACTGTCTGATAAAATGATACAAAGACTTTGGTCTTTCAATATCACTTATTTTTCCCATATTTATTAAGCTTCTACTAGGTTCCATCCAAGTGTGTGCATTTAGGATTAAACAACGCATGATAAGGGAAAACTTTTAACAATGATACCAGAGCACAAAAGAAGAGAAAACCCCAAATATTCAAATTGGTTGTGTGCAAAAGTCATTCCCATCACTGTCACTTGAGAACCACCAACCTTTAAGACTATATTACTCTATGATATTATTGGAAGTGTAATTAATATGTGCCAGATTAATTTTGATCATGTTTTGTTTACTTCTCCACATATACCTACTTTGTGCTATATGTACTCATGCTCTAGAAAGCATTGCCACATGCTTAGGATTTTTTAAAAATTTAAGGGATCCTGCATGTTTCCACAGGAGGGACTGTCTTTTGTTCATCACTCTATAAGGAGTCTTATTTTATAATCACATAATGAGTTCTTGGAACATTCTATTTAAAAGGATAAATGCAGGATTGCAACAAAATAATGTTATTAAAATTTGATAACCTGAAAACAGCCATTTGTGGTTCTCTTAGTACTTAAGGCTCCTTCAAGATAGTACTCGCAGTTCTCCTAAAGTGCATTATTTATGACTCTAGAGGAAGAGTAAAGAATTATAAGTTATTAAAAGAAATGTTGACCAGTACAATACAAACAGTGTGATTGCTTATGGCTTTCGCTTAGCTTAACCTTCTTTTTAGCCCCATAATATAGTAGAAAGGGAATGAGATTTGGAGTCCACCAGATTTGGGTTCAAAATTTTCTATTCCTTGATTTTTTAGCCAAATGAGTGATGGCAGTTTATTTATCCACTCGCAGGCTCAGATTCTTTATCTATAATATGGGGATAATAATTTTTAGTTTGAGCCAAATGATATTGCTGCTACTCAACCATTTTTGACTTATAAAAATGACAATTTAATGTGGTTCAGCCTAGAATATACATTACAGGTTGGTGGGGAATTAAATATTCCTGAAGGTGAAGCACTTGGCTCACCATCAGCAACACTGTCAGCATTCACTGGATGCTCATTCTCTTTTTTTTAATTTTTAATTTTATTTATTTATTTTTGGCTGCGTTGTGTCTTCATTGCTGCACACAGGCTTTCTCTAGTTGAAGCGAGCGGGGGCTACTCTTCATTGCAGTACGCGGGCTTCTCATTGCGGTGGCTTCTCGTTGCGGAGCACGGTCTCTAGGTGTGTGAGCTTCAATAGTTGTAGCATGTGGGCTCAGTAGTTGTGGCTCCGGGGCTCTAGAGCACAGGCTCAGTAGTTGTGGTACAAGGGCTTAGTTGCTCTGCGGCATGTGGGATCTTCCCGGGCCAGGGCTCGAACCCGTGTCCCCTGCATTGGCAGGTGGATTCCTAACCACTGTGCCACAAGGGAAGTCCCAATGCTAATTCTCTTAATGCTAGGAGGATGTCATCGTGGGATTCACTTCCCAGGTGTCCGACAGAAACCCAAGGCAGAAATTCTGCCCTAGGAGAGGAGACCTGGGCCCTCACTGGTCACCTGCTCCTCAGCCAGCTGTGGGAAGGGACCTTCTAATTCCTCATCTATAAAGTACTGGGAGTTAAAGAATTGCTTAGCCCTTCTCAGTGCTAATTTTTTTGGTTCTGTAATTCCATGTTCATTGACATTGGTTAACTCCTGATTGAATTATGTGAGTTTTGATTGTTTTAATACATGAGCAAGTATTTGGGTACTCTCCTTAAATACCTGGGTTTTATAGTTCATTATGGTTAGTGTGTGTTTTGCTTAAACAACACAGCCATTCTCACAGTCATTCTGGAAGGTGACTGTAGAGTCAAAATCTACAGTAGATTTTGACTGTAGGCTCAAATGTGCTTTGTGGAATCATAAGTGGTTGGGAAAGGCAGGGCACTGTCAGCATTTATCCATTCATTCAACGAAATGTTTGTGTGCCTGCTATTTGCCAGCCACTGTTTTGGGGACGTATGACAGTGAACAAAACTCCCTGATCTTTGTAGAGAGAAGATAGATGGTAAGCAAGAAATAAACCTAATAATGAGGGGAAAATATATTAGAAGGTGTTGATACAGTGGTGAAAATAGAGTAGGGTAAGGTGCTAGGAGACCAGCAGTGACCCAAACACTTTCAACCACTTTTTGTAGTTCTCAGGATAGAGATTGGTCCTCCCTGAGCTTCCCTTCTGGTCTTTGAGGGAACCCTGCAGGCCACATTGATTCCACTGTGCATTCAGCAGCCACCAGCTCCTGGTGGTGGCCATGGGGAATGGACTATTCCAGACCCCATGAGGCAGAAAACACTCACTCCTGCAAACTATACACCCACTGGAAATGACACGATCCATAATTTAGTTACATGTTCAGCTACATCTAGCCATTGAGCACACACATACACAGGATAAAGACTAGGACAGATTTCCTAATTTTTTGAAAACAGTTTCCTTAATTTTATGTTAAAAAGTAGCCTAGGAAGTTCCAAGAAAGGTAGAAGGCCTCAGAGTACCAAATTCTCTTACCCTTGCTCTAGCCAGTGGCTTTCCAAGTGTCCTCCTAACAAGTAACATCAGTATCACCTGGGAATTTGTTTGGGCTGCAAATTCTCTGGCCCACCCCAGACTTACTGAACCAGAAACTCTGGAGCAAGGCCCAGCAATTTGTGGTTTAATAAGCCCTCCAGGTGATTCTGATCCAAGATCATGTTTGAGAATCCCGGCTAGACCGTACTTATGAAAATAATTGGTAATAAAAATAATGTTTTATAGTTTTAATAGTCATTTTCTCACTTGAGCTGTGCTACAACAGTACAGAATCAGCATAGCAGACACGTACATGAAAAAAGCAAAACAAAACAAAACAAAACACATGAGGATACTTAGAGAGGTTAAGTGAGTATTCTAGGATCACACAGCTAGTAAGCATTGAAGTAGTGTCTTGGTGTTCTGTTTCCTTGTTCCTTCCGAGCTCTCTCCATTTCATTCTTTCTCAGCTCTCCCTTCTTTATCCACAATCTATATATACTGGAACTGAGATGCCTGCCTTATACCCTCAGAGCAGTAGGGGACAGGGAATAGAGATTATAGTTGATATGGCAAAATATTGTTGACAAAAATCAGTGTCTGAACTGTAAGCTTCTTCAAGTGAAGGGCTTAGAGTTGCAGTTCAGTGTTTCTCTCTTTAATAAGAATAAAAGACCTTGCAAAGTTGGAAAATATTCACTCCAAGTAGCCTCTCAGGCTAGTTAGTGGTCTGACTGCTGTTTCCAGGATCCTTTGCAAAGGCCCCTGAGCCCAACGCATGCCATTGTACCAGAAGGATTCACTGGCTGGTGGTGAAGTGTCCATGTGGATGGTGTGGTTTTATGATCCACACTGCCATCTTCTGGGGATCTCACCCATAGCCAGCCATTCCACTTTTAGTGCCAATGTTCCAAATCAAAGATGGGTCTACTTATCTCAACTGGACCTACCTATTTCAATGAGCTGAAAAGACGACAATGATGATGATGATGATGATGATAAAATACAGAGGATACTGTGGTTTACAGCTGTTCTCACTGTTTAAAAGCACATCTCATAAAGAGTACAGCTGATCAAACAAAAAAAGAGAAGAAAATACACAAGAGAGTTGCTGCTATTTTTAAAAGGTGGAAGTGGATGGAATGGCCAGGGGGAGGAAGTGAAGAAAACTTGAAAATATATGATCTTCAGTGATTGGCTCTGGAACTTGGGATCATGAGCACTTTGTAAATTTTCTGCTTTGTTTTCCAAAATTTCTACGGTGAATAGTTTGTAGGGTATATCGTGGACTCTATTAGTTTGCTAGGGCTGCTGTAACCAAGTACCACACAATGGGTGCCTGAAAACAACAGAAGTTAATTCTCTAACATTCTGGAGGCCAGAAGTCTGGAAGCAGGGTGTCAGTAGGGCCATGCTGTCTCAGAAGCTCTAGGGGAGAGAATCTGTTCCGTGTCCTTCTCTCAGTTTCTGGTGTCGTCAGCAATCCTCATCATCCCAAACTCTGCCTCTTCCATCCTCACGTGGTGTTCTCCCTGTGCTTCTGGGTCTCTTCTCCTCTTATAAGGACACCAGTCATATTGGATTAGGGTCCACCTTACTCTGCCATGACCTCATTTTAACTAATTACATTTACAGTGACCCTGTTTCCAAAGTCACATTCTGAGGTTCTGGGAAGTGCAGGAATTTGGGAGACAGTATCCAACCCAGCACATGGTCATTGGGTTCAGATATCAGCTCAGCTACTAATGAGCTGTTTCACCCTGAGCAAGCTGCTGACTCTTTCTGAGCATCCGTTTTCTCATCTATAAAGTGAAGCCAAGAATATCAACCCCACAGGCCCTTTGAAAGGATGAATGTAAAGGGCTTAGCATATGCCTGGAGCAGAGTAAGTTCTCAGTAGGAGACAGCTATTTCACTCTCAGGAGAAAAAAAAAAAAAAGCTTAACAAATTTAAAGAGGGGAGAGAAAAGGGACACAACCTCTGGACCAAAACACGCCATTTAAATCCAGGGAACTTTGGGGAAAACAAGTTCTACCTTTCTCTCTCACATTATATTTAGTATTTAGTTAAAAAAAAAAAAGGAATTTAGCCCAGGAGATACTGGGTTGTGGTTAACTGACTGTTTCCCCTGCAAGAGGTAGTATTTGGGTCTGTTTCAGTCTCATGTGAGAGGCTCAGAAGAGAGACACTATTTTAAAATCTAAGGGTACCTGCAGCTCCCTTTCCCGTTCCCCCCACCCCCCTCCAGCTCTGTGCAAGCCTGACTCTCCAGGACTAGGTTCATTCTAACTTAGCTTTATGGAAGTTTAGTTAGAATGTCCAAGACCTTTAGTGTTAATAGAAGGGAGCTGTAAGATCTCCTTGTCAGAAAGTAGCCCCTTGTCAACCTGATTAAACTTCTCTTCATTAAGGTTGGGGACTGGGGACTTACAGATATGTTATCTGGGAAGACCACGATATTGACTTATTAGAAATCATTACCGCTTTAGGATGCATTTGCTTTCCAATAAATTAGAAGCTCAAGAGACTAGGACATTCTCAGGGGAGGAAGAAAGTTGAGAAATTTCCAGAGGCTGACTTGCTGCAGGGTACATGCTTACCTGAGAAAAGGTAGTAACTGAGAAAAAAGACCCTGAGGCATCAACTGTGGTATGCAACATGTGCAAAATGTTTCATGGCTCCTCTAAAAATGTCCATGTGGCTCTGTGTATACATATGTTTACAGAATGTGTAAATAAATATGAGTAGAATATGAAACACATGTGCCTGTGTTTATAAAATATGCAATCACTTATGCTAATGGAATTACTTCCATCTGAGAATAAATGGTCATTGTCTGCAGAAGCACTAAGAATTAGGGAGATTCCTGGAATTTTTATCCTTACGCTTGGAGAAACTGAGTCACTAAAGTAATGTTTTTGTCATGTAAGGCAGGAAATGTGGCTTATGCCAACATTGAAAACTTTATTGCTTAAAGAGCATATAAGTTAGAAAGAAAGCTACTCTCAGAAATCCCACTTTCACAACAGAGGAACTTTTAAACTCAAATTCACTTCCAGTGCTCGTTGCAGTAAGCATCCCATGTATTCACATGTCCAGTTTTAGCAAACTTCTCCAGGCCTCCCAACAATTTGATGTGCATAAAAATCCCTGGAGACCTTGTTTAAAATGCATATTTTTGTTAATTATATTAATCATGTAGCACAATACATCGCTAGTAATTATTTATCTTATAACTGAAAGTGTGTACCTTTTTTTTTTTTTTTACGGGCTCTAGGCGCACGGGCTTCAGCAGTTGTGGCACGCAGGCTCAGCAGTTGTAGCTCGTGGGCTCCAGAGCACAGGCTCGGCAGTTGTGGCGCACAGGCTTCGTTGCTCCGCGGCACATGGGATCTTCCCGGACCAGGGCTCGAACCTGTGTCCCCTGCATTGGCAGGCGGATACCCAACCACTGTGCCACCAGGGAAGTCCCAAAAGTGTGTACCTTTTGACTATCTTCATCCAATATATATACTGGATATATCCAATATATAATTAACACTGCTGTATATTATATATGAAAGTTGTTAACAGAATAAATCCCAAGAGTTCTCATCATAAGGAAAAAAAATTTTTTTCTTTTTCTTTTATTTTGAAGCTACATGACATAATGGATGTTCACTAAAATTACTGTGCTAATCATTTCATGATATATGTAAGTCAAATAATTATGATGTACACCTTAAACTCATACTGTGCTATATGTCAATTATATCTCAATAAAACTGGAAGGAAAAATGAAATTAATTAATTAAAAAAATAAAATGCATATTTCTGAACCCCACTTCCAAGGAGTCTAATTAATTAAGCCTGGGGACCACACGTTAAGAAACACGGCTCTAATGTCTGAGTGGTGGAATGAGGAGGAGTTCTTTTTTTTAATGGGATGTGGGTAAGGAGGAGCGTTTATATAGAAGATGACATGCAAACAAAATGGAACAAAAGTCTGTCTGCTCAATGCAACCCCAAAACCAACTCCACTGGATGGCTAATAGGAGTTAAAGTTGTAGCTCAGCTGCTCAAACGCAGGTCTGAAGAGGCTGAGGTCCTTCTTCAGACAAATCAGTTCATGTAGCCACAGCTGCATGCTAATCCAATGTCCACCTTTGGAGAAATAGGGCTTAATTTTAAAATTATGGGTTGTAACCTCATGATATCAATCTAATGGGTCTTGAGCAACATTTTAAAAAACTTTTGTTTTGAAATAGAGATACACAAGAAGTAGCAAAAATAGTTCAGAGAGGTCCCATGTACGCATCACCTAGTCTCCTTAGAGGCAGCATCTTATCATCTATAGGACCTCATCAAAAGCAGGAAATTGACATTGGCATAATACATTCACTATTACAGATTACTGACCTCACTCAGATTTCACCACTTTTTACGTGTACACCTTTATGTGTGTATATATAATTCTATAGCATGTACAGATTTGTATAACCACCGCCACTGTAATCAAGATACAGAACTCTCCCTCTCTATGATAGTTGATGTTACCCCTTTATGGTTACCCTCTCTCCTATCCGTAACCCCTGGAAACCACTGATCTGTTCTCCATTTGAGCAGTATTTTAAAAAATGAAGGGCTTCCCTGGTGGCGCAGCGGTTGAGAATTTGCCTGCCAATGCAGGGGACACGGGTTCGAGCCCTGGTCTGGGAAGATCCCACATGCCGCGGAGCAACTAGGCCCGTGAGCCACAATTACTGAGCCTGCGCGTCTGGAGCCTGTGCTCCACAGCAAGAGAGGCCCGCGCACCGCAATGAAGAGTGGCCCCCACTTGCCGCAACAAGAGAAAGCCCTCGCACAGAAACGCAGACCCAATGCAGCCATAAATAAATAAAAAAAAAAAAAAGAAAGAAATAGAATAGAACAAATGGAAAATAAAAGAAGAGAATAGAAATAAGAATGGAAACAAAGAGAAGAAGAAATAGCTGAGTGCATTTCAAAGGGGAAGAGGAAGTTTTGATTTGGGAGACTTTTGTTTCTGTTATATGTATGTATGTATGTACTGGGCTGTGTTAGAAAACATATTTCTTATGGAAAGTAACAGGCAAGAAAAAAAATTGAGAAATGCTGTGATATTAGACAGCCTGCATCATCAGCCAAAGTTTCCTGCTTCCTGGGCTCACAGTCACTGAGTAGAGGCCTTTTCTGTTGGGTGATATCTGCTGTTGTCCTCCAGGCCCTTAGTTAATGACTATCTGTTTCACATTTGGATGGATATCCACCATCTGGACCCTAAGTGTTTGGATATTTCTGCTCAGACCTGCAGACCAGGAGACAAAGTGAACCAGAAGCAGGTAACGGACCCTGAGGGACTCAAGGACCATACAAGTTCCAGGCTTCCCTGCCCCCCTAGCCTCCCTTGGGGCCTAGAAGCTAAGAGAAGCCAGAAGATAAACTCCTCAACTCTACCGACACACCAAAGACTGTTCCAAAGAGCAGCTAAGGGTGTTCCTGGAACATTTTTTTCATTTATAAACCAATTTGGGGTGTGTGGTTCATACTCAGGCAATTTCAGGAAAACTTAAAAGGTTCATCACAATTTTAAATAAAAATATTTGTTAACATTTTAAATAATATATTTCATATTATTGACAGGGATAATATTTTGGTAATATTTGGTAATATTTCACCAAAAAAAATATATATGGCTAGAAAGTAAATGGATTAATGCATAGGTGAGGTTCCCCACTTGTTTTCTTTTCATGTTCCTTATTCCTAATGAATTAGAGCTTATTGTGAATGGCACGTGTTTAGTGACTTTGTCAAACATGTTCAGAAACCACAGGGTTATTTCTCTGCAGGATGCCTGTTAGCGCCCTGTAGTTGTGATGTGGATGGGCTTGTTCTGCCCAAAAGCTGAAATATGGAATGTTTCAGCTCGGGAGACAGTGGTGAATGGTTGGGTGCCTAATCCATTCTTTGGTTGCATATATCCCCGGAAATAATTCCTTCACATTCTGTTGCAACATTTGGGCTTGAGTTTTTAAGTACGTCCAACCTTATGCCATCGATCTATTTCACCAATGAGCAAAGGAAAACACCTAGAGTTGGGGAGAGTCCAGCTCTCAGGGACTGAGCCGCTTACCATAGAGCTTTGTCATCTTACAAAGTCCGGATAGCCTACTCTCAATGCTAAGAATTTTTACAGCCTGAAGTGACTGAATCAGGTATTGCAAGGTACTGAAAATTTCGCTGCCAGATGTCATTTGAACAAACTTTATGAAATCACAGAAACAATCTTTACTAAAATTATCATTCTTTACTTCAGAACCTCATGTGAGCATTCTTTACTTTGACAGCTGTTATATTGATTTTGGGACAGCAACGTCTCATGTTTGCTGTCATTTTTTGCCACAGCTTTTTTTTTTTTCAGTACATGCATTTGGATCACAGGTGCAATTTTCTCCATTTTCTTAAACACTGACTCAGGATCAGAAGCATGCTATCGACCATTGGCTGTTCTCTGGGGATAACCCTGAGTGTGGATTGACATTCGATGTAGCCTCTTTTCTTTACCTGGCAATGTCCCTTCTTGTGGACACAGAGCCGATACCCCATCAGCACTGACCCCATGGCAGCTTTTCCAGGTCACATCACATCTCCCAGGTTGTTTAACCAAAGAGCCACACACACCATTTTTCCATAGCATGGGTTCTCATTGGTAATCAGCAACAACAAAGTCATTAATTCTTCTCCCTCATACAAACACTATGGCAGGGACCATGGTTTGTTGTCCCCACACTGTTTCCTCCTGGCTTTTCCCACTGTGTCATTTCCAGGCTAAGGTATTTAAGAGCTGATGTGCCTCCTCCATCTCTTTCCATGCTGCAGTGATCTTGGAAGACCTTGTTCTACATGGCCCAGCTACAATACAGTAGGGGGTCACCCAGCTGCGTCAGACTTTATAAAGGCACAGTTTCAGGGTTTATTTGTTGTTACATGTAGTCTAGCCCTACTTGACTTTACACAGGCCAAAAGTTGATTCATACTTTGGACATGAACACTTTTATCCAGCTTTAAAGTAAACTATCTGCTCATACACATATGATAGCCATGGCTTTTCCACATTTTTACACCATTGAATTTTATGTGATGTCCACAGAGATGTTTTATATAGGAATTTACTCTGCTTTTTCTCCTGGCATGACATTTACAAATTTGGGACTGATTTTACAAGATTCTTGGCAGCAAAGCAAACTACTTGTTTTTATTAAAAGAAGTAGGAATTTGAATGGTGTCTCTATGGTTTTGGTCTCTTCTTTGGCCTTAGCAACAAAATTGAATACTGCAAAACATTACTTTGTGCTTATCCTAGAAAAACTCAATTGTTCTAATAGAGAGTTCAGAGTGTTTTGTATAAAAATAAAGCAAGAGTTTTACAAAGTTTCATAGAAGACAGTACATGCTCAATTTGACTTTTCTCTTTCTGTTTCTTTTGTGAAATAATCACTTGTTTGAGCCACATGGACTCATATTCCATATATACAAGAAATTCCTACCCACTGCTTATATTTGGGAAGCTTTTCTGAATTGTAGTTTATGTTACCATGCTCATTACTCTGTTCATGCCTCAGTGAACCATTTTAAAACCAGTAACCCAGTTTCATAAATTGGGAATATAAAATAATTGTTTTAACCCAGGTCCTCAAGAAAGCAGAGCCTGAGACAAGGATTAAAGTTCTGGTAATTTATTTGGTAGGTGCAAACCTAGGGCAGTGAGGGTGAGGGAAGAGAGGGTGTGTGAAGCAAGGAGAGATGTAAATCAATGTGAGGTAACACATTACTGCACTGGCCATGGCATCACAATGAGCCACAAAGAGAAAGAGCATACTGTACAGGAGGCATGGCCACTTCCCAAGGGGGCTTCTCTGGAAGGGTTATAACTCCATGGAAGAGGGGGAATCTCTCTGCCCAACTCCTTCCTGTCTCCTGTATCCCAGTGGTCAGTGTATACCCCTAGATGGCCAAATACCTGTCACTTCTGGGTTGTGCCATCTAGACCCTTGGTGGCTTCTAAGTCTCATTTCTGTCCTCTGTCAAATGAAGACAATTATATGATCTCCTTGTGAGGTGTTTGGAGGGTTAAGCAGGACAAAGAATTTAAAAGCTTAACAATTGCAGGTATTCAAATAAATGACTGCTAAAGGAAAAGATGATAGGAACTCCTAGGTGTCCAGCCTTTGACCAGAGTTCCTATTCATCTATGAAATGATGAGCAACTTGCAATCAGCCAGACAGAAAGGAACAGTGGAGACAGCTCGGTGTGGTGACAGACTTGGAACCTGGTCCAACAGTGATGTGCAGCTATTTTGACCATATTCATGAGAGTGGATGGAAAGGATGGGCTCCAAAAATGTTTCAGCAGGAATAATAATAAGCAAAAATTAAATAACTTTGGAAGGAAAAGACCTGCTCAGCAGTGGCCAAACACAATACCTTATAATGGCTTCCTCAGAAAAATGTCTATTTCAACATTGTTCCAGGAATTCAGAGAATGTTGGAAATCACTTATTTTACCCTGTTTCTGCCTTTCTTTTTTTTTTCTTTTTTTGGTAAATATCACATAGACCAAGAGCAAAAGTTTACATCTCCATCTGTAGTCTCACTGGGGCAGAGCTGTTCCTTTAAATCTGGGAGGTAAGAAAATCAAAGTTCCCAGAGCTGTCTCTATTCCCTCACACAGAATTCTCTTATTTTGAATGGCATAGTTACAAGTTTCACTACAGAGTGGCAAGCCCACTGCATTTCAGCCAAGAAATTCACACTTAGAAAAAATATTTCCAAGCCCTGCTGAAAACAGATCCAGTGCTAACACAGTCAAATTAAACACTGAAGTCAAGACATTTAAAAATCGGTATCCTCATGTTGCATGCTACTTCTTAACATGGCATGCAACTGAATACCTTAAATCTGTTGAGTTCGTTAAGAACATGACTTTTCATTCAGCAAATACTCCTTGAGATTTGGTGTAGGGCTATGGACATTAACAGGCAAGCATTGCATATCATTTGAGCTTTCTATTATTTAGTTAAAAATATGTGACAGTTAACTAATACAGTAGTGAAAAGGATGTTATAAGGCAGTCTGCGATTCTGGACTACTGAGTGGTAAAGATAGCTAACTCCAACACCGAAAACTCGGTCTCTGTGCAGTTGTGCCAAATCGAATCACCGAGACAGAGTTTTGGGTGAAGTAGAAAAGAATAGCCTTATTGCTTTGCCAGGCAAAAGGGGACACAGAAGGCTCATGCCCCCTCAAAACTGTGTGTCCCAACACAGGAGGACTCGGTAAGGAGTTTTATAGCAATGGTTCAAGGGCGGGGTTGCTGATAAAGATTAGGGTGTGTGCAGGGCCTGCACGCCTTTAATCTCATCACAGGTGGTCTCCTAATCTTGATGAGCTTCTCTGATTCCTTTAATCTTGCCTCAGGTGGTTTCTTAGCTGCTCCTCCCTTGATTAAAAGCAAGGATGTGATTGCCATAAAAGTCAAGATAATGATTATCTCTGGAGTAGGGAGGTGGAAGGGAATTATGATGAAAAAAGGATACAAGATGACATTCTAAGGCATTGGTGATGTTCTTTAAACAGTACATTTGTGTTTTATAAACTTCTATATATGCTTCACTATTAAAAGTTAAAAAAAAAAACCCAACCACATTAGTCAAAATTCAAAAATCTTATCCTCTTGGAACAAAAAAGTACATAAATAGAAAAATAGATGAATTTCAAGTAAAATCTGAGGTGTAATTAATAATGTACCAATGTTAATCTCATAGTTTTGATGCATGTCCTATGGTATGTAAGATGCTAACAATCAAGGAGGATTTTTAGCGTCAGGAGAAGAAAGGTGCTTCAGTCTGTCTGACAAGCCAACAAAACTGGGCATAGGAAAACCTCAACACCACTGGAGACTGTAAATGTTGGAGTTTACAAGAAAGCACCAAGAGAGGAACAAGGAAGGGCACAGGAGGACCTTCAAGATGGCAGAGGAGTAAGATATGGAGATCAACTTCCTGCCCACAAATACATCAAAAATACATCTACATGTGGAACAACTCCTACAGAACACCTACTGAATGCTGGCAGAAGACCTCAGACTTCCCAAAAGGCAAGAAACTCCCCATGTACCTGGCCGTGTGGCTGACAGGGTTTTGTTGCTCTGGCCGGGTGTCAAGCCTGAGCCTCTGAGGTGGGAGAGCTGAGTTCAGGACATTGGACGACCAGAGACCTCCCAGCTGCACGTGATATCAATCGGCGAGAGCTGTCCCAGAGATCTCCATGTCAATGCTAAGACACAGCTCCACTCAAAGACCAGCAAGCTACAGTGCTGGACACCCCATGCCAAACAACTAGCAAGACAGGAACACAACCCCACTCATTAGCAAAGAGGTTGCCTAAAATCATACTAAGTTCACATACACCCCAAAACACACCACCGAACGCAGTCCTGCCCACCAGAAAGACAAGATCCAGCCTCATCCACCAGAACACAGGCACCAGTCCACTCCACCAGGAAGCCTACACAACCCACTGAACCATCCTTACCCACTGGGGACAGACACCAAAAACAACAGGAACTATGAATCTGCAGCCTGCCAAAAGGAGACCCTAAACACAGTAAATTAAGCAAAATAAGACAGAGAAATATGCAGCAGATGAAGGAGCAAGGTAAAAACCCACCAGACCAAACAAATGAAGAGGAAATAGGCAGTCTACCTGAAAACGAATTCAGAGTAATGATAGTAAAGATGATCCAAAATCTTGGAAATAGAATGGAGAAAATATAAGAAACATTTAACAAGGACCTAGAAGAACTAAAGAGCAAACAAACAATGATGAAAAACACAATAAATGAAATTAAAAATTCTCTAGAAGGAATCAATAGCAGAATAACTGAGGCAAAAAAACAGATAAGTGACCTGGAAGATAAAATAATAGAAATAACTACCACAGAGCAGATTAAAGAAAAAGAACGAAAAGAATTGAGGACAGTCTCAGAGACCTCTGGGACAACATTAAATGCACCAACATTTGAATTATAGGGGTTCCAGAAGAAGAAGAGAAAAAGAAAGGGACTGAGAAAATATTTGAAGAGATTACAGTTGAAAAATTCCCTAATATGGGAAAGAAAAGAGTCAGTCAACTCCAGGAAGTGCAGAGAGTCCCATACAGGATAAATCCAAGGAGAAACAAGCCAAGACACATATTAATCAAACTATCAAAAATTAAATACAAAGAAAAAATATTAAAAGCAGCAAGGGAAAAGCAACAAATAACATCCAAGGGAAACCCCATAAGGGTAACAGCTGATCTTTCAACAGAAACTCTGCAAGCCAGAAGGCAGTGGCAGGACATATTTAAAGTGATGAAAGGGAAAAACCTACAAGCAAGATTACTCTACCTAGCAAGGATCTCATTCAGATTCGACAGAGAAGTTAAAACCTTTACAGACAAGCAAAAACTAAGAGAATTCAGCACCACCAAACCAGCTTTACAACAATTGCTAAGGGAACTTCTCAAGGCAGGAAACACAAGAGAAGGAAAAGGCCTACAATAACAAACCCAAAACAATTAAGAAAATGGTAATAGGAACATACATATCAATAATTACCTTAAATGTAAATGGATTAAATGCTCCAACCAAAAGACATAGACTGGCTGAATGGATACAAAAACAAGACCCATCTATATGCTGTCTATGAGAGACCCACTTCAGACCTAGGGACACATACAGACAGAAAGTGAAGGGATGGAAAAAGATATTCCATGCAAGTGGAAATCAAAACAAAGCTGCAGAAACAATTATCATATCAGACAAAAATAGACTTTGATATAAAGACTATTACAAGAGACAAAGAAGGACACTACATAATGATCAAGGGATCGATCCAAGGGGAAGATACAATTGTAAATATTTATGCACCCAACATAGGAGCACCTCAACACATAAGGCAAAAGCTAACAGCCATAAAAGGGGAAATCGACAGTAACACAATCATAGTAGGGGACTTTAACACTCCACTTTCACCAATGGGCAGATCATCCAAAATGAAAATAAGGAGACACAAGCTTTAAATGATATATTAAATAAGATGGACTTAATTGATATTTGTAGGACATTCCATCCAAAATCAGCAGATTACACTTTCTTCTCAAGTGCTCATGGAACATTTTCCAGGATAGATCATATCTTAGGTCACAAATCAAGCCTTGGTAAATTTAAGAAAATTGAAATTGTATTAAGTATCTTTTCTGATCACAATGCTATGAGACTAGATATCAATTACAGGAAAAAATCTGTAAAAATTACAAACACATGGAGACTAAATAATACGCTACTTAATAACCAAGAGATCATTGAGGAAATCAAAGAGGAAATCAAAAAATACCTAGAAACAAATGACAATGAAGACACGATGACCCAAAACCTATGGGATGCAGCAAAAGCAGTTCTAAGAGGGAAGTTTACACCAATACAATCTCACCTCAAGAAACAAGAAATATTTCAAATAGACAACCTAACCTTACACCTAAAACAATTAGAGAAAGAAGAACAAAAAAACACACCAAGTTAGCAGAAGGAAAGAAATCATAGAGATCAGATCAGAAATAAATGAAAAAGAAATGAAGGAAACAATAGCAAAGATCAATAAAACTAAAAACTGGTTCTTTGAGAAGATAAACAAAATTGATAAACCATTAGCCAGACTCATCAAGAAAAAAAGAGAAAAGACTCAAATCAACAGAATTAGAAATGAAAAAGGAGAAGTAATAACTGACACTGCAGAAATACAAAGGATCATGAGAGATTACTACAAGCAACTATATGCCAATAAAATGGACAACCTGGAAGAAATGGACAAATTCTTAGAAAAGCACAACCTTCCAAGACTAAACCAGGAAGAAATAGAAAATATAAACAGACCAATCACAAGCACTGAAATTGAAACTGTGATTAAAAATCTTCCAACAAACAAAAGCCCAGTACCAGATGGCTTCACAGGCACATTCTATCAAACATTTAGAGAAGAGCTAACACCTATCCTTCTCAAACTCTTCCAAAATATAGCAGAGAGAGGAACACTCCCAAACCCATTCTACAAGGCCACCATCACCCTGATACCAAAACCAGACAAAGATGTCACACACACACAAAAAACTACAGACCAATATCACTAATGAACATAGATGCAAATCCTCAACAAAATACTAGTAAACAGAATCCAACAGCACATTAAAAGGATCATACACCGTGATCAAGTGGGGTTTATCCCAGGATTTCAAGGATTCTTCAATATATGCAAATCAATCAATGTGATACACCATCTTAACAAATTGAAGGAGAAAAACCATATGATCATCTCAATAGATGCAGAGAAAGCTTTTGACGAAATTCAACACCCATTTATGATAAAAACCCTCCAGAAAGTAGGCATAGAGGAAACTTACCTCAACATAATAAAGGCCATATATGACAAACCCACAGCAAACATCATTCTCAATGGTGAAAAACTGAAACCATTTCCTCTAAGATCAGGAACAAGACAAGGTTGCCCACTCTCACCACTATTATTCAATATAGTTTTGGAAGTTTTAGCCACAGCAATCAGAGAAGAAAAAAAAATCAAAGGAATTCAAATCGGAAAAGAAGAAGTAAAGCTGTCACTGTTTGCAGATGACATGATACTATATGTAGAGAATCTAAAGATGCTACCAGAAAACTATTAGAGCTAATCAATGAATTTGTTAAAGTAGCAGGATACAAAATTAATGCCCAGAAATCTCTTGCATTCTTATACACTAATGATGGAAAATCTGAAAGAGAAATTAAGGAAACACTCCCATTTGCCATCGCAACAAAAAGAGTAAAATACCTTGGAATAAACCTACCTAAGGAGACAAAAGACCTGTATGAAGAAAACTATAAGACACTGATGAAAGAAATTAAAGATGATACAAACAGATGGAGAAATATACCATGTTCTTGGATTGGAAGAATCAACATTGTGAAAATGACTATACTACCCAAAGCAATCTACAGATTCAGTGCAATCCCTATCATACTACCAGTGGCATTTTTCATAGAACTAGAACAAAAAATTTCACAATTTGTATGGAAACACAAAAGACCCCAAATAGCCAAAGCAATCTTGAGAAAGAAAAACGGAGGTGGAGGAATCAGGCTCCCAGACTTCAGACTATACTGCAAAGCTACAGTAATCAAGACAGTATGGTACTGGCACAAAAACAGAAATAGAGATCAATGGAACAGGATAGAAAGCCCAGAGATAAACCCACACACATATGGTCACCTTATCTTTGATAAAGGTGGCAAGAATATACAATGGAAAAAAGACAGCCTCTTCAATAAGTGATGCTGGGAAAACTGTACAGCTACATGTAAAAGAATGAAATTAGAGCACTCCCTAACACCATACAGAAAAATAAACTCAAAATGGATTAAATACCTAAATGTAAGGCCAGACACTATAAAACTCTTAGAGGAAAACTCTTAGAGGAAAACACTCTATGACATAATTCACAGCAAGATCCTTTTAGGCCCACCTCCTAGAGAAATGGAAATAAAAACAAAAATAAACAAATGGGGCCTAATGAAACTTAAAAGCTTTTGCACAGCACAGGAAACCATAAACAAGACGAAAAGACAACCCTCAGAATGGGAGAAAATATTTGCAAACAAAGCAACTGACAAAGGATTAATCTCCAGAATATACAAGCAGCTCATGCAGCTCAATATCAAAAAAACCAACAACCCAATCCAAAAATGGGTGGAAGACCTAAACAGACATTTCTCCAAAGAAGATATACAGATTGTAAACAAACACATAAAAGGATGCTCAACATCACTAATCATCAGAGAAATTTAAATCAAAACTACAATGAGGTATCACCTCACACTGGTCAGAATGGCCAACATCAGAAAATCTACAAACAATAAATTCTGGAGAGGGTGTGCTGACAAGGGAACCCTCTTGCACTGTTGGTGGGAATGGAAATTGATACAGCCACTATGGAGAACAGTATGAAGGTTCCTTAAGAAACTAAAAATAGAACTACCAAAGGACCCAGCAATCCCGCTACTGGGCATATACCCTGAAAAAACCGTAATTCAAAAAGAGTCATGTACCACAATGTTCACTGCAGCACTATTTACAATAGCCAGAACATGGAAGCAATGTAAGTGTCCATCGACAGATGAATGGATAAAGAAGATGTGGCACATATATACAATGGAATATTACTCAGCCATAAAAAAAACTATATTGAGTTATTTGTAGTGAAGTGGATGGACCTAGAGTCTGTCATACAGGCTGAAGTAAGTCAGAAAGAGAAAAACAAATACCGTATGCTAACACATATACATGGAATCAAAAAAAAAAAGTGGTCTAGAGAAACATTCTCTAAAAGAAAGCATTTTGATAGACATTGGAAATAATTTTAATAGAAGAAAAAGCTCATATTTATCTAGATGTAGCTATGTTACACAGGAAGATTTCAGTATCCAAAGTGCAAAGACAAAATGACTGTGGCTTTTCTTGCCACTCAAAATATTGACAATCCTCCCTTATAGCCTACTCTTAATTGTTAGTTGGGTGCCAAATAGATGGTACACTGACCTTTAGAAGCAGGGCTTCTAAATGGACAAGGGGGTGGGGGGTGTCAAGCATCAAAATGAATTCAACTTAAGAACAAACTGGCTTTGAGCCCAACCAAACCCAAAGTCCAGCCAGAGGCCCATTAGAAATAAATATAAATTGTAGTATCACTTTTACAAGGTTGTACCACTTAACACTATTAAACCTAATCAATCCAAATTAAAGCTAAGCACACTCCCATTATTAGTTCAGTCCTCACCGTACCCCATTTCTATGAAGACTCCGTGTTATAGCTCAGTTCATAATGGGGGAAGGGCAATTTCCAAGTTCTCGAAGGAGCCATCCTAAATCTTCTGTCAAAACCTTTCTTTACCCTGCCCTCCCACTCCCCACCCTGAGACAAGTCAGTCTTACCAAAGAGGTAGGGCTTCTACCAGTCTCATGGAAAGTACACCAGAGAAAGGCCATTACATGAGAGAATTTGGCTTTAAGCCAAAGGGACGTACCCGCAGCCCCCAAAAGAATCACAACGAATTTCATACCCCACTTCTACCCCTGTAAAATCTCCCATCTAAAAGCTCCCAATGACAGCACAAGGTGTTGATATTACATTACTTGAGGAGAAGGAGAAGGAGAAGGAGATATATATAGTTTTCATAAAGCCCCCATGCATAATTAAACTTGATTAAAAGCCTGGAGAATGCTAAAAGTAGTAATGAGTACAGGAGGCTGCAGAGCAGAGAGTACAGGTGCGCCCTTCCTTGCAGTCAGTAAACGCTGGCAAGTAACAGGAGACGTGACTTCACTTGAGCATTGGAGAAGCAAAAATGTTGCCTTGTCGTCCAAGGTTGGTGGCAGACTTGCTTTTGCTCCCAAATCTGGGAGTGTTCTTGGTGAGGGTGGAGCGGACTCTCTTTGACAGGGAGCTGGATGAAGAACCTAGGGGCAGGACAGGAATAAAGACACAGACGTACAGAATGGACTTGAGGACATGGGGAGGGAGAAGGGTAAGCTGGGATGAAGTGAGAAAGTGGCATTGACATATATACACTATCAAATATAAAATAGATAACTAGTGGGAAGCAGCCACATAGCACAGGGAGATCAGCTCGGTGCTTTGTGACCACCTAGAGGGGTGGGTTAGGGAGGGTGGGAGGGAGACACAAGATGGAGGGGATATGGGGATATATGTATACGTATAGCTGATTCACTTTGTTATACAGCAGCAACTAACACAACAATGTAAAGCAATTATACTCCAATAAAGATGTTAAAAAAAAAAGAAAAAAATAAAAAGCAAACAAAAAACAACAAAACAAAACAAAAAAAATCAAGGAAACTGGGTGAGGGATATATGAAGTCTCTCTGAACTCTGTAGCTTTCTATAAATGTGAAATTATAAAATAGTTCAAAATAAAAAGTTCATTTAAAACAAATCTCATGCTGGGACTTCCCTGGTGGTCCAGTGGCTACGACTCCATGCTCCCAATGCAGGGGGCCTAGGTTCAATCCCTGGCCAGAGAACTAGATCTCACATGCTGCGACTAAAGATCCCACATGCCGCCCCTGAAGATCCCACATGCCGGTACTAAGACCTGGCGCAGCGAGATACATACATAAATAAATAAATTAATTAATTAATATTTAAAAGCCAAAACAAAACAAACAAAATCCAAATCTCATCCTAACATTTATAAATGTTTTTCTCCGATCTTTCATCTTTTTCTAAATTTATACTTGATTTTCTTTTGCTAATATGAGCAATAGCTATGAAAATAACCAGAGCTAATAATTGCAAAGCATTTATTTTATGCAAGGCACTGCTCTAAACACTTAATCAGTATTCACTCATTTCATCCTAACTGAATTCCAAGAGTTAGATGTGATTACTATCTCCATTTTTCCAATGGTGAAATAGAGACAGAGAGCTGTGTGTGAGGACTAGCCCAGCTGGCAGGCAGCAGAGAGGGTAAAACACCAGCAGTGGCAACAGTCTGGCTCCACAGTCTGTGCTCATAATATACTGGCATTACTGAGAGTTTGGGAAGTACAGAAAAGTATGAAGAAACAGAAAAAAAAAGAAAAACAGATGCAACCACTATTTTTTACTGTAGCATGCTTCCTTCCTGCCTTATTTTCTCTGTGTGTTTTAATTTGGTAGACATCATTTGTAGCCAGATTTTCTTTTTACTCTAAACATCATGTCATAAGCATTTTTCATGCCACTAAAAATCTAAACAAAGCATTAAAGGCTACACAGTATTCTGTGTATAGGCACGCTATGCTTTACATACCTGTATCTGAAATGCTGGACGTTTAGGTTGTTTCTTTTGTCATTATATATAAAGCTGCCATGAATATCCTCATTCTTAATTCATGTTTCCTTTTTTGAGTATTTGTTCAATTTCTTCTTTTTTTGTCACTGACTTTTTCTGTTTTTCTTACCATAACTTACTATACCAAGCAATTCTATAAATTCACAGGGTACCATTTTAGTATAAATATTTGCAAGCTTTTAAAACTCTCTATCTTATACCATTCAGTATTTCCCCTTACCATTCAAGAGTGAATGGCAGCTTTTCCATGCTATGGAAATGTGAATAATAGCTTTCTTTTTTTTTTTTTTTTTAAATTGAAATTATAAAATTTATTATTATAACTGACATTTTTCAAGATAAAACTAGAGCACATAATGATTAGTGAACGCTACAAAAAGATTCCAAAATAAACCGTTTCTACAAATCAAGTTCTCTTAAACAACTGCAAATATTTATACAACAGTAGTCTTTACCTGAATGAGTCATTTCTTAAGGCCCTCATGAAGTGACTTTCATCAAGAATAAAATTCTACATGTATGGGAAATAATAGCTTTCTTTACATGTGATAGAAGGGAGGTTCCAAAGTGAAATGGGATTGAGACAATAATAACTATAATTTTATAGTTAATATTAGTAATAACTAAGTAATAACTAAGTAATTAGTAATAACTAAGTAATCCTTAGTAATAACTAAGGATGAGGAGACAAGTAACAGCTCGAAGCTTCCAGTGATGTAGCAAGTGCCCTTGGCATGCCGTATCTCACTTATTCCCCTAACCAGTACCATAGGTAGACATTTCTATCCCCACTTTACAGATGAGGAAACTGAAGCCCAAACCCAGAAGGAGTGGGCAAGGAAATAGGGATGATATGGGAGGGGGAGAAACTGTGCAGACAAAACCCCTTGGGATATGTGTCTCTGAGCGCTTGTGCCAGATTTGTACTGAATATTTACAGGAAAACACACACACACACACAATTCCCTTCAGGGTTGGAATCTTCAATTTATGACATTCTAACACAGATATTTGCATTAATTCAATCCACTTGGGGTGAGGCTGGGGTGGGAGTGTGGTGCCTGTAAATCTAGCACCTGAGTTTGTCAGACACAGGGAACATCAGACCCCACCCCGGCCCACTGACTCAGGATTTGCATTTTAACAAGATTCCAGGAGATCTGTGTGCACATCAAAGTCTGAGAAGCACTGCTCTAAGAGTTTATTAAGAAGGATTTTCTTTCATTTTTTTTTTTTAAGAAGGATTTTCTTAGGGTGTGTTTGAGCCCAGTGCAACACCTACAAGCCATGAAACACGTTATCCACCTCGGTATGTTCACAAAAGTGGCTCAAAGAATGTTGGCTGACAGCAGAGGCTGTCTAGGGACTCGTGGAAAGGCAGGTGTGGGATCAGAGAACTTCAGCTCTGCCAACATTTTTCTGCCCTATTCCTACTTCTAACTGCAGCGAATTCCAATGTACTCTAAAGTTCCAAGGTGGGATGGGTTGGAGGGCATCTGGGGGAGTCCTATAAATAGAAAACAGCTGAGCCCCAGCTGCTACTAGTATAAACTTCCCAGAAAGGACAAAGACCGCAAAGACAAAACAATGCTACCTTTGGGAGGTAAGGGGCAGGAGGATGATCTCTCCTCATGCTTTTTACAAAAGTGAATTTTTCTTTCAAGAACTGACAAGATCTTTAGAAAGGGTGTAGTCCAACCTCCTTGTTTTACACGTGAAGGAACCAAGAGCTTTTATTGTGATCACAGAGCTACTAGCAAGGGGCAGAGTCGTTGTTCACATTTGGTTCCTTGGCTTCCAAGCCCAGTCCTGCCCCACATCACAGGTGATGCTAGAATGGGCTGGTACTCAGCATCCATTTCCAGCTCCTTCTAGCATGCTTTCCTGCACCTCCTTCAGAAGTAAGAAACCTCCTTTCCAGACTCTCCTACAGTTGGATTCTGGATATGATTTGGGTTACATGGATTAGATGCACTACCACGATGTCTGAAGGCGGATTAGCGTAACGCATCTTTCTGTTCTTTCTGCTGGCAAACTCAGCAACGGAGGTGGATTGTTTGCCACACAGCTGCCTGGGAGTCAAGAGACATGGAGGGATACTAGTTTTGCCAGCACAGATCTAGGACAAGAGATGTGGCTCTGAGGGCTGAGGCCACGAGGCTTTCTGATCCCTGACTTGCATCAAAAGTACACCCCAAGGCTACAGTCCCGGGCGGCTTCTTGATTCCCCATCTTTCTGAGGATGCTGAGGCAGCAGCTCCTGGAGGGCTGTTCCTCCAAACCCTCTGATGATTTTGTAAGCACATAACTCACAGTATTAAGTCCCTTGTGCTTAAAGTGCCTAGGGCATTTCTATTTTCTGCTGCTGAACCCTGATGAAAATATTCACTCTCTTAAGGGTGACGCATAAATTTACAGTGAGTTATATTAGGAAGGAGCTGTGCAAAGACCCATTTTTTCCTTCTCTCTCTGAATACTAACGCACAGTATTTGAAACACATATGTTTCACAACGCATGATTATTTTGGAATTTATCTTATGTCGTCACCCAAGCTTCCTGGAACTGTAGGATATTGGAATATAAACATTGTCATAGGGCTTCCCTGGTGGCTCAATGGTTGGGAGTCCACCTGCCAATGCAGGGGACACGGGTTCAAGTCCTGGTCCGGGAGGATCCCACATGCTGTGGAGCAACTAAGCCCGTGCGCCACAACTACTGAACCTGAGCTCTAGAGCCCCTGAGCCACAACTACTGAGCCCGCGTGCCACAACTGCTGAAGCCCTCACGCCTAGAGCTCGTGTTCCGCAACAAGAGAAGCCACCGCAGTGAGAAGCCTGTGCACCACAACAAAGAGTAGCCTCCGCTGCCGCAACTAGAGAAAAACCCACGTGCAGCAGCAAAGACCCAACGCAGCCAAAATTAAAATAAATAAAATTAATAAATTTTAAAAATAAACAAACATTGTCATACATCAAAACTCTATGTATCAGGGAAAATGTCAGAGGTTTCATTTAATTTGAAATAGTAGTGCTTGCTGACAGAACAAACAAACTTGACTCAACAAGAGTTACTGGGGGATAGGAAAATTTCAATTTTTCTTCTGAACATTTGTATGCAACATTTCTAATGCTGAGTCCTTTTTATTTTGTTACAGTGCAGCTTGCATTCATTCATATGGCACGTTTGGCTCAAAAGGTTTGAAATTAATCATTTAGAGAAAACATTTATTTCAAAATTCTAGCTTATTTTAATAATAATAATAGCTGTTATTTACTGAGATTTTCTATGCTCCAATCACTGTGCTAAGTGCATTCTATCTTGTGGGCATTATTGTGTTGAATGTTTCCATAAAGGAGATGTTATTATTTCCATTTTACAGATGATGAAACTGAGATTCAGTGAGATTAAGCATGTTGCTCAAGGGTACACAACTAGTAATTGACAAAGCTGGCATTTGAACTACTCCTTTTTGACTCGAAAGCTCATAAGCATTCTACCATCATCTCCCCAAATAGCACCTGCCTGAGAGAATAGGACGTTTAGGATTTCACATAACTTTAAGAAGTTCAAGATGTCTGCTGTAAGTTCTAATGCAACTAAAGGATGCTAAGGGAATGGCTTCCTTTAAAAAAAAAAAAAAATCTTATTCCCTTTCCTGGTAAAAATTTTGGTCATGTAAACTTTTTATATATGTCTTAATTCACGGAGTTCTAGAGAGAGGGGTTAGTAATAGGTACCCATGAAAGGTAAACTAGACCAAGGTGGGAGGATAGGAAATTTGCCTTTTTGTTTCTCCCTCTTGACTACCTGAGGATTCTGTGCCATCCACATTTTGACAAAGGTTCGTAAGGATCTGACGCTTGCTGGATCTCACTCCAGGCAGGTGTGAGGTGCAAACTCATTAGTCATCAGGAAAAGCCCTCATCCTCACCTCCATCCCCCAAAGTAGCTTTGTGCACATCTCTGCAACAACCTTCGTTTTCAGTGCTGTGCTAAGAAGCGCCTCAGAGATAACCTTATCTGTAGAAAAATGATCTTTCCTGTTTGCTCAACATTTATGACAAAAGGAGTGTGGGGAAGCAAGACTGCCACCCACAGCAAAGCGCTTTATTCACTGGGGCGTTGGAGTCGAGACCTTGGCAACTGGGTGCTGGAAGACTCGGGCTGGGTTTAATTTTGAATGTTGCCCCATACCTAAGTCCAACAGTTACGTGGCTGCAAACAAATGCTGGCTTCCCTTCCCTGAGTACGGACGTCATGAGGGGTCGGGTCCCAGTTGTTCAGTGGTTGCATCAGCGGCTTTTCGCAAGAATAGCTGACACCAAGAGCTATTTTCCTGTGTTGCAGGCTCGAGGCCCCCAAAGCCCACAGGGCCTGCAGAAGTTCCCCTTACATCTGGACCTCGTGCTCCAAGTCAAACACCACCCACTCTGCAGCACAGAAATAGCTGATTCGGCTTTCGGTGACTCTTCAGACACGACCTTTCTCCTATACTCTCTAAGCTTGTTTTTAATAAATGTTTAACTTCTTGATTAATTTCCTTAATTTCTGAGGGCAGTTTTTCACAACTGAGATAATGTGTTCTAAATGCTTGCTGAGCTGTTGGCGCACTTGAAACTGTAAACACTTCAGACTGCTTTTTGTCTCCCTAATACTCTCCCTTATTATGTGGGCTTGCATCGCCAATGAAATTGAGGCTTTATTCTTTCCGCCATCTGCATAATTGCCAGTGTTTAGAGATGCTTGCTTCTCCCTTTCTTTGCCACTGGGAAAAGAATTGTTTGTTCAACCTTCACTAAATTGGTATTTTTCTGGCTGCTTATCTCTCATTTCTTGAAGAGTGGTATGTAATTAACTCTGAAATTTTGACGGTTTTTCACGTTACTGTCTTTTCTTTGGCAGTTCACCTGCTTTCTACTTTCTTTCTCCCGTATCTGTTTATCTCAGGAAGGGGGACTTCTCACTCACATCTTTATTTCATTTGCTTTTTAAAAGGCTTTGTGGTTCTTTGGAGGAAGAGAATGTTATCTGCTCCCGTAGAGCCTGAACCACCGGCTCCTTTGTTGTTTTGCCTGCACTCCCTGCGCCACATCCCCCATCCTCAGGATGCAGGTATTGGACTTGGAGGCGCCGCGTAATCCCATAATGGAACCACATTTAAAAGCCGGACGGATTCCTCAGAGTACTATTGCTGTAATACGTTCCCATTACCGGCATTTGTCGATACAGGACTGAGACAGCAAAGCTACTGGGAGGATATTTGAAAATGGGAGAAAAGACCTGGATGATGTGAATCTTGGCAGATTTTTCCCAGTGTTTCTTTTCCCTCCTTCCATAGCCCCTAACAGGCTTCCTTATTTTATTTTTTTGCTCTCTCTCCTTATTATGTTGCCTTTTCTTACAATAGCAAGTGATTTAAACTAGAAGTCCTGTGATAGGATTTTCCAATCACTCATACACACTGGTTTTTAAACACAAATTGAAGAATGCTGTACGTACTCTTATACACCTTACTTTTTTCATTTAAACCTGTTAACTTGAAGATTATTCCAATCTCCCTCTCCGTTCTTTTGCTTTGCAAAAAATAGTATCAGATAGTGCATTACAATTTTCACTTAACCATATACAGCAATCATGTTTCCTTGCTTAAAAATATCTCCTTTAGGGCTTCCCTGGTGGTGCAGTGGTTAAGAATCTGCCTGCCAATGCAGGGGACACGGGTTCAAGCTCTGGTCCAGGAAGATCCCACATGCCGCGGAGCAACTAAGCCTGTGTGCCACAGCTACTGAGCCTGCGTTCTAGAGCCCGCGCTCTAGAGCCCGCGCTCAGCAGCAAGAGGAGCCACCGCAATGCGAAGCCCGCGCACCGCAATGAAGAGTAGCCCCCGCTTGCCGCAACTAGAGAAAGCCCGCGCGCAGCAACAAAGACCCAATGCAGCCAAAAATAAAAAATCATGTTAAAGGAGATTTTTTATTTTTGGCTACAAAGACCCAATGCAGCCAAAAGTAAAAAATCATGTTAAAGGAGATTTTTTATTTTTTTTTGGCTACAAAGACCCAATGCAGCCAAAAATAAAAAATCATGTTAAAGGAGATATTTTATTTTTTTATTTTTGGGCTGCATTGGGTCTTTGTTGCTGCGCGCGGGCTTTCTCTAGTTGTGGCCAGCGGGGGCTACTCTTCATTGCGGTGCGCGGGCTTCTCATTGTGGTGGCTCCTCTTGCTGCGGAGCACCGGCTCTAGGAGCGCGGGCTTCAGTATTTGCGGCGCGGGCTGAGTAGTGGTGGCTTGCGGGCTGAGTAGTGGTGGCTTGCGGGCTCTAGAGCCCAGGCTCAGCAGTTGTAGAGCACAGGCTTAGTTGCTCCACGGCATGTGGGATCTTCCCGGACCAGGGCTTGAACCTGTGTCCCCTGCGTTGGCAGGCGGATTCTTAACCACTGCGCCACCAGGGAAGTCCCAACATGATGTTTAAGAAGTTTAATTTTCTATTTTAGGATCCTGTCTTAGGTATCAGTAACTCCCCTTTTGCAGTTACTAGGTGCTCCATGAATATCTGTGGACTGGACTTGAATTGAACAGATGCATTTTTATGTAAAAAGTTAAATAATAGATTTGAGTAGTCAGAGGCGGGGTTTAGGGAGACTAGATTCTAAGCATCCAAAGGCACCCAAGGTTTTTTCGGTTTCTTGTTTTTCTTGTTGCTTTATTTCTTTAGAACAACCAGAATTATTTTCAAACCTCTCATCAGAGTGGTGATGAGTATTCTCATCACACCAGGGAAGATGGGAGGGAAACTGGTCTTCTGGGTCAGCACTGACATGTAATTTAGATTTTCTCTCTCTGAGATGATTTAGGTATAGACCTGCCAGGAAGCCTGCAGGTTGGACTAAATGCTCTCTAGAGGCCTTTGCCAACCGTATGGTCTTATAATTCACGGTAAAATGTTGGAATGACTAACTCACACTTACTTTAAGATAAAGCTCAGAAGACGGTGGAGATATGAAAGGAAGTTACCCTGAGTGACCCTAAGAGCTTATAATTTGACTTTCTTTCACAAGTGGATAAGAATACCCCTTGAGTATCAAGGTATTTTAATAGCTCTGAGGTCATAATTTTTCAAGTGTGAATCAGATCCTGTTACTCGCCATTTATAATGCTCCAGAGCCTTCTCCTTGCAAATGGGATAACATCCAAACCCTTATTGTGGCTCTACATCGGCGCCTCTTCACCACCCAGGACTCTGTTCATTTTGGTCTGCATCTCACTCACCTTCAGTGGCATGATAGGATTCCCTAGAGCAGTTGCTCTTTAAGAGCGTGCCTTAAAATCACCTGGAATGATGTTTGAAAATCTGATTCCCACCTGCCCTTCCCCTCCTCCACCTTCTGAAATAGAACTTTTGTGTGGGTAGGACCCCGGAGCAGGTATAATATTTTGAAACTTCCATGGGATTCTGATATACACCCACATTTAGGACTTCTGCCTCACAGGGAAGTTTCTGGGCCCAGCTGCTGGCCTGTCACCACATGGCTGGGGCCATACCCCCTGTCATCCAAGAGTGCTGACAACTGGGCTAACTTCTCAAAATCCAGACCAAGGAAAAGAAGACACAGATAGAGGATTTCCCTCTCCAATCTGCCTGTAGTTCACCGTTTGACTTTCTGCCTCCTGTCTGAGGATTGCCTCTGCACCCAATATTCAATCCCAGATATGGACTCATCTTCAGGAGAGACCTCCCCACTGCCCCCTCACAACTGTGCTAGTAGCTGATGGGCTCAGCAAGACAACCACATCAACATATGACAAAACACGACCCAGTGCACCCAGCTCCCCCCAACAAGGTCTGAGTACCTGAGGGTTATTCCAAATTTCTAAGGAACCTGTTGGGTTTTGGTGTTTTATTATCTATTTTGTTATATATATATGGCACCCCCATCTGCACAGCCCCCTTCAAATCAAGCCCTTCAGCTGCCCCTCTGGCACTGCTGGTTCTTACAGTAATTATGGAAACCCTCCCCTCATACCTCTGGAAGTTAAGCGTCAACACCTGGCCTCTTTTGCTTCAAGACCCTGTCATCCCCACTGCTTTCATCCAGCCAAATTCTGTGACTTCCTCTCCTACCCTCCACCCTGCCTGCAGAGGTGACAACATAGAACTGCTTAGTGATGCTGGAGTCCCCTCCCCAGCCCCTTCCTGATGTGAAGGGTGTGTCCCCTAGGACCCCACACTGGGGGCTCTCAGGGCCTCACATTCATTCTAGCACCCGCTTCCTTGCCTTTTGTTCTTTTTTTTAATATAAATTTATTTATTTTATATATTTTATTTTTGGCTGAGTTGGGTCTTCATTGCTGCGCGTGGGCTTTCTCTGGTTGCAGCGAGCAGGGGCTGTTCTTTGTTGCGGTGCACAGGCTTCTCATTGCAGTGGCTTCTCTTGTTGCAGAGCATCAGGTCTAGGCACATGGGCTTCAGTAGTTGTGGCACACAGGCTCAGTAGTTGTGGCGCACAGGCTTAGTTGCTCCACGGCATGTGGGATCTTCCCGGACCAGGGATCGAACCAGTGTCCACTGCATTGGCAGGCGGATTCTTAACCACTGCGCCACCAGGGAAGCCCCCTCTGCCTTTTGTTCTTTAGTGGAAATTTTTAAGTAAACAATTTAGTAGTACTTAGTGCATTCACGATGTTGTGCAATCTCCCCTGTCTAGTTCCAAAACATTTTTATCACCCGTAAGAGATCCTGTAACCCTAAGCAGTCCCCATTCCTTCTCCCCATAGCCCCTGGCAACCACTAATCTGATTTCTGTCTCTATGGATTACCTTCTTCTGGACCTTTCGCAGACAGCACAGGAATTGCACTGTCCCAGCTTTGACACTGCTCTTGCAGGAGGCCATAACTACAGCCACTGCTCAGTTTACTTGAGTCAGCCTGAGGCTGACTTTTAGTTATATGCACCCTGAACCAATAAACTGTGGCTGGGTGGGTGGGAGGCAGGGTCACAGGGCCTCCTAGGCAGGAGGGGCTGTTGACTGTGTAATTTCTTTTGGAAGGAAGTGTGAGAAAGCATGCCAAGATGATATCCCTAAAACAACACTTGAAAATAATTTGCAGAAGTCTGCTTTGCTAGGAGAGAACTGAGAAACCTAAGAACCTGTATAGAGAAAAAACAAAGAACAAGAATACTGAGGAGAGAAGGTTTACAACTTAATAATTTTCCAAGTGCTGAGCTGGGTGGTCCACAAGAATTCTCTATAATGGAGGCATCTAAATTTTGGTACACATTAGAAGCTCCTGTATAGTGGCTTGAAACACACTGCAGATTTCCTGGATTCTGATTCACTGGGTGGGAGAAAGGGTGTGTTGAGAATCTATATTTTAAAATATACTCCTCTGTTGATTCAGAATTTGAGAAAAACTACCCTATAGGAATTTTCAGTAAGAGGAGAATTAAAACAATAGAAAATCAAGACTCATTCTTGGTCTAAAAATTTCTTCTCAGTTGCCTGCCATCTGCCCTGGCCCTAGGCGGTAATTCAGCAAGTGGGAAATTAGAATGCATTTTAAAGTTTAATAATGATAAAAATTGTAATAATAATAATAATATACTAAAAAGGCAGTCAGGTGCTATGAACAGAAAGGGATACAGTCATGTAGGAGAAGGAAGGAATCCGTGTTCTAATTAGGGATTTTCAAAGAGAGTGTTGGGACTTCCAAACCAATAGAGAGTAGCAGGGACTAGGTGTATCCTTCCACCTGAAACACCTGGGAAAAATCTGGACAAAATAGCAAGGTGGTGAGACCAATAATATATATTGATCAATAACAAGATTAATATAAAACCCCAGTTTCTTTCTTTCTTTTTTTTTTTACTAACAATAAACCACTAGAGGTTGAAATTTTTTAAAAAATGCTATTTACTATAGCGTCAAAAATTATGAAATGCTGAGGATAAAATCTGACAAAGGATGAGCAAGACAGGTACACTCAAAAAATACAAAACATTGCTGAGAGAAATGAAACAATATCTAAATGAATTGAGAGTTATGCTATAATCATGGGTCAAAATGCCTATCAAAATTCTTGCAGGATTTCAAAAAAAAAAAAAAAATTCTTGCAGGATTTCGTAAGAATTGACAAGCTGACTCTAAAAGTCATATAGAATTGCAGGAAGCTAGCATGGCCAAAGCAGCTTTTAAAAAGAACAAAGTTGGTCAATTAACACTACCTGATTTCAAGACTTATTTTAAAGCTACAAAAATCAAAATATATGGTATTGGTGTAAGACAGACAAATCGATCTATGGAACAGAATAGGGAGTCCAGAAATTAGATGCACACATACATGGACAACCAATTTTTCACAAAGGTGCAAAGGCAATTCAGTGGAGAAAGGATGGTGCTGAACAATTGGGTATCCATAGGCAAAAAATTGAACTTGGATCCATGCCTTGCACCACATATAAAAATTAATTCAAAATGTATCATAGACCTAAAGATAAACCTAAAGCTGTAAAACTTCTAGAAGAAAACTTGGAAGATAATTTTGTGATATTGGGCTAGTCAAAGTTTTTTTTAGATATGACAGTAAAATACAATCCATAACACATAAAATTGATAATAGGACTTCATCAAAATTAAAAACTTCAGCTGTTCAAAAGATACTGTTAAGAGAATGAAAAGACAAACCACAACCTGGTAGAAAGTATTTGCAAATCATATATTTGATAAAAGGCTTGTATGTGGAATACTTAAAGAATTTTCAAAACTCAGTAATAAAAACAATCAACCCAATTTAAAAAATGGGCAAAAGATTTGAACAGAAACTTCACCGAGAAAGACATAAGGTTGGCAAATAAGCATATGAAAAGATGCTCAATATCATTGCCATTACAGAAACACAAGTTAAAATTACAATAAGATACCCATACAGGGCTTCCCTGGTGGCACAGTGGTTAAAAATCCGCCTGCCAATGCAGGTAACACAGTTCTGAGCCCTGGTCTGGGAAGATCCCACATGCCATGGAGCAACTAAGCCCGTGTGCCACAGCTACTGTGAGCTACTGAGCCTGCGCTCTAGAGCCCTCAAGCCACAACTACTGAGCCCCCGGCCACAACTACTGAAGCCTGTGCACCTAGAGCCCGTGCTCCGCAACAGAGAAGCCACCACAATGAGAAGCCTGCGCACCACAACAAAGAGTAGCCCCCACTCACCGCAACTAGAGAAAAGCCAGCGTGCAGCAACGAAGACCCAACACAGCCAAAAATAAAATAAATAAAATAAAATTAATTAAGAAAAAATACCCATACAACCTGTTAGAATGGCTAAAATTAAAATTACTGACCAACCATACCAAGTATTGGTGAGGAGGTAGATCAATGTAACTTTCATAAATTTCTGATGGGGACAAAATGGTACAATGGCTTTGGAAAACAGTTTGGAGATTTCTGAAAAATTAACTGTATGCTTACCATATGATTCAGCCGTTCCACCCGTAGGTATTTTCCCAAGAGACATGAAAGCATATGTACACACAAATGTTTGCAGCAGCTTTATTTGTAACAGCCCCAAACTGGGAACAGCCCACAGTTCTCAACAGCTGAAGAGCTAGATTGTGGTATATCTGTACAATGGAATGCTACTTAGCGATGAAAAGAGATTATTGATGCTAGCGACAACGTAGATGAATCTCAAAATAATTATGCTGTGTGAAAAAATAAAACAAGAGTGCATATTGTATGATTCCATTTACATGAAATCTTAGAAAATACAAACTACTTAATCTATAACAATGAAAAGCAGACCAGTGGTTGCCTGAATATGTGTGTACTCTCACGTGTGCAGGTGGGGGGCGGGACTGGCGTGGGGGAGTATTTTGGGGGGGTAGATTGTAAAGGGCATGAGGAAATTTGAGATAGCAATGATATGTTTATTATTTTGATTGTGAGGTTATTTCCACAGGTATATACACATGTCAAAGCTTATCTAATTTAAAGGTATGCATTTTATTATCTGTTAATTATACCTCAACAAAGCTGTTTTTACAGAAGAAAGATCTTATTAAGGGTTCTCACTTCCTGTGACTCTCCCATAGCAGCAGGGAGAATGGGTCTAGAGCAGAATCTGGTAACACAGCAGCCTTGGGTCACTTGGCTGGTGGCATCTCCTGGGGACCCAATCACCTGCAGTGCCCGCTGAGGCAAGAAAATGTTCCAAAGGATGGCTCTGGCTGTATCTGAATTATAATCAAAGCTGCAAATAACCCCAAATGAATTAAGACTCCCCAGCTAATGTGTTGCTCCTAATTTAACTGGCCTCTGAATGAGAGCCTCAGCCTTTCTCAGAGGCAAAATTTCCCAAACGAAGTGACTTTAAACTGCTAAGTAATTGCAAACTAGGGGGTTTTATCACAAGAACAATTGTTATTGTTCTTTGATTATTTGCTCAACAGGATTGTTCGCTCATTACCATTAGAACCATTGGGACTTTGATGTAGTGCCCCTTGCAGCACATAAATATTTTATAAGACAGACTGGAATGGAGGGTCCCCCAAACCTGCTTGGCCTGGGAGAGCTGTTGATTATCTTGACTTTCTGAGTGTTTGGAGAATCTTAAAGCATATTTCATAAAGAAATGAACAGCCCATACAATTCATTCAAGTAACTTGCAGCTTATGACCCCTGTTGTTTGGAGACATCAATTTTTATTTAGCCCAAGGATCTAGGTTATGAGCTCTGAGGTCATCCCGCAGAACCAGTCTCTTGATGGTTCCACAGAGTTGAGATGCAGCCTATTGTACCTGGAGCAGAAATGGGAGGGAAAAAAGTCCTCTATTTTAGACTGTCTCTCATCAGCTGTGTGATGTGGATATGTCGTTGGACCCCTCTGAGACACAGGCAGAGAGAATTGGTGGGAAGAGTATGAACTTTGCAAGAAGAATCCACCTGCTGCTCCAGTGCTCAGCTGCTTGTTATCAGGCGAATCATTGAACTGCTTTCAGTTCCCTCCTCTTGCGCAACAACCGCTATCTTGGAGAGTTGCTATGATTATTGAATGTGATCAGCTATGTGGAAACATTTCATACTTGCTAAGATATTATTTTTCTCATCTGTAAAATGAAGGAATTCGATCAGGGGATTTGAATTGGCCCTGTATTAGTTCCCTGTGGCTGCCAGGGAACAAAGTACCACAAATTGGGTGACTTAAAACAACAGAAATGTATTCCTGCACATTTCTGGAGGCTAAATCTGAAATCACGGGGTTGTCAGAGCTGTATTTCCTTTGATGGTTCTAGGGGAGAAACACTCCTTGACACTTACCACTTCTGGGGGTTCCAGGTGTTCCTTGGCTTCTGGCTGCATCACTCTAGCCTCTGCCTCTCTCTTCAGGATGTGAAACAACAGGAACTCTCATACATTGCTGGTGGGAATGCAAAATGGTACAGCCTCTCTGGAAGGCAGTTTGGTGGTTTCTTACAAAACTAACATACACTTACCATACAAACCAGCAATCATGGTCCTTGGTATTCATTTAAAGGAGTTGAAAAGTTATGTCCACACAAAAACCTGCAAGAGGATGTTATAGCAGTTTTGTTCATTATTGCCCAAACTTGGAAGCAACCAAGATGTCCTTCAGTAGGTGAATGGTTGAATAAACTGTGGTTCTTTCAGACAATGGGATATTATTCAGCACTAAAAAGGAAAGAGCTATCAAGCCATGAAAAGACATGAGGAAACTTGAATGAATATTATTAAGTGAAAAAAGCTAACCTGAAAAAGCCGCGTTGTGTATAATTCCAACTATGACATTTGGGGAATGGGCAAGACTATGGAGACAGTACAAAGATCAGTGGTTGCCAGTGTCAAGGTGGTGGGGAGGAATAAATAGGCAGAACACAGAGGATTTTTAGGGTAATGAGAATATGCTGTATAATATAATCATGAATATATGTCATTATACATTTGTCCAAACCCATAGAATGTACAACACCAAGAGTGAAGCTTAATGTGAACTATGGATTTTGAGTGACGATGTGTCAATGTAGGTTCATCCTTGGTAACACATATACCACTCTAGTGAGTGATGTTGATAATGGGGAGGCCGTGCATGTGTGGGGCAGAGGGTGTATGGGAAATCTCTATACCTTCCTCTCAATTTTGTTGTGAACCTAAAACTTCTCTAAAAAGAAAAAATGGGGTCTTTTTGAAAATATGAAGCAACTGAACGTAGGAATCTGGAGCTCCAAGGGGAGATCTGGGATAGAGATGGGAGTTTAGTAGCCATTAGAAAACAGATGGTAATTAAAGCCATGGGCTGGCCTTGGGAGACTACTACCAAGAGGGTCCATGAAGAGCTCCAGAGGGGTAGAAGACAAAGCAGGAGGGCGTGTGACAAAGGAACCAAGAGAGTGTTGAAAGAAAAAGGGAGCAGTCGACAATGTCTAATGTTCCTGAGAAGTCAAGAGGAGAACTGAAAATGTATGCTGAGTTTAGCAACATGGAAGTCATCAGTGACCCTGGCGAGGGTTTATTCAATGGGCAAATCGGGTTCAAAGCTAACCCACAATAGGCCGTGAAAATGGAGCAAGTTTTTATAGTCGTTGACCCTTTTTACATTTTCTCAAGAGTCTTGACTGTGAAATGGTAGCTGGAGAGGAGTAAGGGGGGCAAGGGAAGGATTTTGTTTGTTTTCCTTTTAAGATGTGAAGGATTTGAACATAATAAGATAATAAGACAGATCCATTTGAGAGGAGGTAGTTGAATGAACAAGAAGCAGACACTCAACAGTGGGGTAGGGTTTGCTGAGACAGCAAACAGATGGGCTCCAAGGCTCAGATGCAGGATTGGTTTTAGGAGAAAGGAAGGACGGTCAGATTAGAGGCAGATGTAGTTAGATTTCTCACTTAGGCAGAAGTTGAAGAGCTCCTACCTAAAGCTTTTATTTAATCAATAAAGTTGGAGGTGAGGGGCTGGAGGTTTGAGAATAGGTGGATGAATTGATTGGAGAAATGTCCAACAGTGTTGAGGGCAAAGTATGGCTTTATGAATCTATGGTGAGCCAGTTGGTATGACTTTCTCCAGTGGAGTGATCAACGGAGAGAGCAAATAGCTGGGTTTATCCTGGCAGAGGTGATGAAAATACAGGAGGGCAAGGAGTTGAGAATATTGCCAAGAATGTCAATGAAATGATGCCTTGTGGGAGCTATGCTGGAAAAGGAAGTCTGGAACAAAGAGGCTAGTAGGTTAAGAAAAAGTAGAGGATGACTACCAAACCCAAGTTCACCCCTCACTTCCTCTGTGAACGCTTCCCCAGTTACCTCATGGAGAAGTGATTCTGCCTTCTTCCTGGTTCCTGAGGAATCCATGTGCATATCATTCCTCACCTGATGCAACAGTTATTTGTATTTATGACACTCAACAAATATTTATTGCACTTACTATGTGCTGTCAAAGAATAATACAATGACCATCAGAGAGAGCCATACATACATTAACTATACTACTACTACTACTAATTATAATAATGCTGAATTTATTTACTTGTCAGGCAAGTGAAGAAATTCACTCACTTGTTTTCTGGGAGGAGAAAACTCAGGGTTTTTTGTTTTAGGAATTAGGAAAAATAGGTTTCGTGGTAGCTATGCTAATTGAGGATTGACAGCATGTACCCTGGATAGGATGGCTTAGAAAAAGTCCCTTGTTCATTGGTCACAAAAGAGTCTTCGGTGAGTTCTACTATGGGTCTAGCATCCTGGGTCTCTTCAGCCAGTTAGAATGAGTTGAGGTGAAGCAGCATTCCGTTTTGATATCTCCTCAGTGAGTGCTGATCTAAGTAAAAACATTATCCTTTTACAGTACGATGCAATGCGTTGTTCTATGTCCTGGGGCAGCAAGGGCAGTTCCTGCCCTCCTTGGAGCTTGTAGCCCAGTGTGGGGGGCAGAAAAGGTACCGAGCACTGGAATAAATAGATGATGGAGGAGGTCCAAAGGGCAGTGAGGGCCCACAGGAGGGTAGCTGACCCAGCTCTGGGGAGCTGGGCCTCAGAGACCTGTCTGGTGGCCAAGAATTACCAGGGACAAGTGAGCTCAGGGAGAGGGGTGAACTGTTTCAGGCAAGGAAACAGCAGGTGGCCCAGGCTTGAGGCAGGAGAGAACTGGGCTACAGAGATCTTGGAAGCCTGACAGGCTAAGAAGTAGACTCCTGAGGCAGCTTCTCTGAGTTAGAACCTGCTAACCCTGCTGCTCAGCTGTGTGACCTCGGGGAGGGCTACTTAATGTCTCCAAACCACAGTTTCCTCATTTGTCAAAGTGGAATCATAGCTGCATTTATTCATAAGGGTGTGTGGGATCAAATGAGATAATTTGTTTAAAACCACACTTAGCACAATGCTAGGCATTTAATAAGAACTCAACAAACATTAGCTATTATTATTACTCAGAGTCAAAGAATGTAAAAGAAGGAAGGAATTTTGCAAAAACATTTAGTTTCACCTCCTTATTTTACAAGTAAGGAAGCTTGGCCCAAAGAGATTAAGTGACTTTCATAAGATAAGCTGGTTTCTAGCAGAGTTGGTCCTGGAATCTGGGTGTTTTCCTTCTTAGTCTCATCCCATGATACAGAAGCAGTATGTTTAGTGCTTGGGTTCAAATCCCCACTCAGCTACTTATTACTGTATGGCATTGGGCTGGACAGTAAACCTGTCTAAGCTTTATGAAAATGGAGCTAAGAACCTCAGGAGATTGTCATAGGGATTAAATCAGATGACAGGCAGTGAAGACACATTCAAGAAACCCAGCCCATGGATGTTCCATTATGCCCTTTTTCTTTTTTTCTTTCTTTCTTTTTTTTCTTGAGAAATTACACTTGGAAGAATTTATTAAAAGGAAAGATTTGGACATACGGGCAACACTTGGTGTACATGAATATATATCACTGCATCATACATTATTATTATCACTTTTTTTTTTTTTGGCTGCATTGCGTCTTTGTTGCTGTGGGCGGGCTTTCTCTAGTTGCGGTGAGCAGGGGCTACTCTTCATCGCGGTGCGTGGGCTTCTCATTGCAGTGGCTTCTCTTGCTGTGGAGCATGGGCTGTAGGCGCATGGGCTTAAGTAGTTGCACTACGTGGGCCCTAGAGTGCAGGGGCTTCAGTAGTTGCGGTGCGTGGGCTCAGTAGTTTTGGCTCGCGGGCTTAGTTGCTCCATGGCATGTGGGATCTTCCTGGACCAGGGATCGAACCTGTGTCCCCTGCTTTGGCAGGTGGATTCTTAACCACTGTGCCAACAGGGAAGTCCCCATTATTATTTTTAAAAACAGTAACAATTCAATGGATATCATCAGTAGGAGTCTAGTGAGAAGTGTTTTGGTATACTCACAGAGTGAAATACTTTCCACTAGTTAAAAGAATCTCCAGGTGATAGTCTTGTGAGTGGTTTGTTTTTGTTTGTTAGTTTTGTCTTTTAAATTTTAAATTTTTTATTTTTTTATGACTTCATCATTTAAATGTTTATTTTATATTGGAGTGTAGTTGATTAACAATGTTGTGTTAGTTTCAGGTGTACAGCAAAGTGATTCAGTTATACATATACATGTATCTATTCTTTTTCAAATTCTTTTCCCATTTAGGTTATAACAGAATATTGATCTCTGCTCCCACTGGCCTTTATTGGCTCCCACCCAGACGGCCCTGGGAGCCTCCCACTTGGTGTCTCTTTCTCCATTTTCTCTCCACTTCAATCTACCCCAAGCGTTACATCTAGGAAAAGTAGGATCTTGTCACATGTCATTTGTCATAAAACTTTGAAGGTCCTCTGCCGTCCTCAGTGGTGCTTCTCCAACTATTTGTGGTGAAAGACTGGTTTTAAAAAACATTCCCAATCCATCATGGGTCATTGCTTCTGTAGAATACAATAAAAGTGAATTTCAAGAAAAATGAGATTAAAAAGACATAAAATACAGGTCCCAATTATTTATTATTAGGTTCCTTAGACATACATTTGTTGTCAAACTGCTGTGACTTTTTACTCCCAATCTCTATACTTATCATAGACAGGTAATGAACACTGCAGACCAGACCCCACCTGCAGTGGCAATGGCCTCCAGAACTACATTCAAACGCCTTACTCTCATGTTCAAACCCTCCATAGTCTCAGCCAATCTACTCTCCAGGCTTCTCCACTATTCTTCTCTCATCACAACCTTCCACCTTGTCAATCTGGTTGGCTCACTGTCCCTCAAACTTGACTCAGCTTTCCTATGCTATTTCTCATTCTTTTTAACTCCAGAATGTTCCATCCTGGATATCAACCCTCAATACCTATCTAAATCCTAACAATAGCAGTAGATTAAGCATCTATTAATTTTCAGGAGCTAAGCTTTTATGCATGATTTCATTGAACCTGTATAACAGGCAAAATGCTAATGTTTATAATTATTTACATTTTTTATAGATTAGAGGAGATTCAGTGTTATCCCAATAATGACAATCATTGGCTGAGGAATGATCACTTATCTGGACCAGTGAGAGTTCAACATTGGATTTCTGCTGGAACCGGGGGGTGGGGAGTAGCTCACCTGGCAGAACATAGGTCTGGAAATGCCTTTGACCATCCATGCTCCTTCAAGGGGAGAGAGTGTCTGAGTGATGACACACAGAGGAAAAGAAAACTGAAAGCTGCAGAGAGACGCTTGCCTCACCCCAGTTCCTAGACTTCTTTGGTTATTATTCACCTGGTTCCTCACTGAAGTCAAAGAACTTGTTCTCCAGCTCCTGGGACTATTGCCTGGGCAGAAGAAAGCTACCTCTCCTATATCATGACCCTTCCCACAGCAGCCTAGAGCCAATGACAGGTTGACACACGGATAGAAATTCTGGCCCCCTTGCCCCAGCTACAGACTACTCTGAAGGGTCACCCCAGCTTCAGAGGTCCCCACAGGGCTGGCTGAGCCCTCTCCTGCAATTGCACCATGAGCTCCATCCTGCTGCTGCAATAATCAGCCTGTTTACTATCAGCAGGGGTAAGAAAAGAAAGCTGATTTTTTAGGTAGGAGAATGGATCACTGGGGAGTGGGGTGGAGCAGGAGAGGGGGAGCCATCATAGAAATGGAGCATGGTGCGGGAAGGAGTCTCAAGGAGTCAATGGGTTCAGCGCAGCTGTAACAAAATTGCTAATGGCTCACACACTACGCAAATCTGCAGTACTGTGTGAGGTGAATGTGTTTTGTGATGTGTGAGGAGGAGAAATTGTTGCAGCACAGGGAGAAATCCCATGTGCAGAGGTGTCCACTGTCCTCTGGTCATGCACCTTCCTGACTCTGGCTAACACCCGGGTGATGCGTTTATGTATCTTGACCCAGAAAAGAGCTAGTCACAGTCAACGACATGATGGATGGGACATAACTGCACAACAGGCAAGTACAATCTGAGTCTCCATTCCCAAGTCCCTTCAGCCCCTTTTTGATGACAAGGGAACTTTCTTCTGTTCTGATGAAAACAACAGTTGTTGAAATGGAGCAGGACCCTGTAAGGGCTCTCTGGGTACAAATTCTTTCCATGTCTCATCTCTAGTTTGTAGGAAATAGGTTTTATTCAGCCTTCTAGACTTTCCCTGAGTTCCAAAGGGCAGATTCAAATAGTTGCTAATCATGGAAGGAAGGGAATGCAGAAACAAAGGAGGAGCAGTCAAGAAACAATAGTGCAGCCATGGGGCAGCGTCCTGGTTCTTTCTCAAGTAGTGTATACAACAATATCTTTGAGTTCTTCTGCAGGCACTAAGGCCCCTACCCGGGTGGAAGGTGGTAACTTCAGGCTGAGCCCAAGATTCCTGAAATACTGCCCTATTACCAACCAATCAGAAGAAAGTCTGCACACAGTGGAAGATAATGAAGACTCTGAACCCCTCCCCAAATGATTCTTCCTTTAAAAACTTTCATGGTCAAGCAGAATCTTTGGAGTTGGTTCTTGGACATGAGTTTGCCTTTTCCTCAGGTTGCTGGCCTCCTGAGTACAGCAAACTTTCCTTTCCAACCAACACTTTCTTGAGTATTGGCTTCCTCAGTTTAGTAACATTGTCACTACTCATATAACAAAGCTTACATGGCATGTACTTACTATAGGTTGGGCGTGGTTCTTAAACACTGTACCTGCCTCACTGTATAATCTTATGAGGTGGCTACAGTCATTAGCCCCAATATACAGATGAACAAAATGTTGCTCAATGAGGTCGGTAACTTGCACAGGCCTATACCACCAGTAAGGGGTAAGGCCGAGACTCAGACCCAGGCCATCTAGCTCCAGAGTCTGTGTACCTGACCACCATGCAAAGTGGCCTATGTCTAAGGGGATGGTTTGTCTTGTAAGTAGTGGGCGTCCCTTCATTGTGGGTGACAGGGATCAATAGCTGAGCTAGACAGAGGTCTCTTCCATGTACTTAGTGTGTCCTCTGTGTCCGGCTGGGAGTTGAGCACTCTGCCATCATATCATGTCTTGCTCATGACACCCCTCTGAGCTGGAACAACCATCCTACTTTACCAACAGATAAACTGGGTTTAGCAAGATTGGGTAACTGGCTGAGGTCTCCAGGTTGGGGAGAACTGGAGCTGGGAATCCAGCAGGCCTGCCCAACCCCAATCCTGAGTGCTTCACCTCTTACCAGGGATGGTTTCCAAGGGATTAAACTTCAGGAGGGCTGGGCTGGACTTTTACAGTCCCAGCAAATCTGAGATCCCCAGGGACTAAATGTCTGACACATAAATGGGCAAACACTTGAATAGAGCTGCTATAACTAGTTGCTAGGCCAAAAATATTAGTCATTACACTTCAAATTTTATATTTAAGGAAATATTTCTTTTCCAAGGCCCTCCCCCCTTTTTAGCTCTCTGCAGTATTTCTCCTGAAAAGTTGCCCAAGGAGCAAAGAGTTAACTGGGTCCTCAAGGGTCTGCTCTTCCTGCTGTCTGTGGTGGCATCAGCCCCCCCTCGCCTCGGGCTATGTGAGGAGTCAGTAGCTGTCTTTCCTGGTGGTCCCACCAACTTACCTCATCCAGTGCTCCTCCACCTGACAACCCTGGGCACAATCATCAGCACCAAGGTCCCCACGGCTGAACTCAGCAGTCAGTTTTCAGCTCTCATCTTGCTGGGCCCACCTGCAGCATTTGGCACATGGGTCAGCCCTGAATCCAGTACAATAGTACAAAACTCATCAGTTACAAAAGAGGTTGGGTTCAAATTGCATTTCTGGCAAATGGAACAAATGAAGGTCACCTGTTTAGATGGTTAACCCCTTTTTACTAATATTTATAGAGACGACACTTAAGATTTGTATTTGTCCTTGACAAGTCAAGTTCCGAATTACCTACCCCCTCTTTCTTTTTTTCTTTTGATAATAGTTACCTTCCTGAAATTTGCATTTTAAAGATGGCCTAGATAAGAATGCTTGGAGAAGACCTAAGAGGAGAAATGCAAGTTCCTCCTAGAAGAAACTTGTGTTACCTTAAGACCAGAAAAAAAATTTCTCAATACTTATAAGCCTCTTAAGACGAATAGGGGAGGTTTTGGGAGTCGTAAAAGGATTGGTAGGCTTTGGATTGTTTCTGTAGGACCTCTGGTCCTGTAAAGACTAGATGTGTAAAAGAAGGACAGCTGTTTTTAATTCCCCCTCCCGCTGCTGGTCTCCAGATCTGGTGATTGGGCTGCGTTTGGCGTTGCTGCAGCCCCTATTTTGGTAAAGTGCCATAAGGCACTGCACATAAGGAATCTCGTCCCACTTGTCTAACCTTTTGCAGTAAAGATCCAATTGCAGGGTGGTGTTATAATTTAGAGACCCATTTTCTGGCCACTTTTCTTGATCTTCTAACAAGTATTGGGGCCAGGCAGCATTACTGAGAAACGCCATCTGGTTTTTCACGTGGGTTGATACTCAAAAGATTTCCAATTTAGAATACATTCCAATGGACTACAGTTGGGAACAGAAATGTTGTTTCCCATTCTGATGTACCACAGGGAGGCAGCCATTCTCAAAGGCTGACTAACGTGAGTTATAGATACCAGAGTTTGCTCATCTTGAGCCTGAAAGTGAGGCAGGAGATAGTTGGGCCCCAGGGTAAGCAGCTGGAGTTCATTCCCTCTGGACAGAAACTCCAAAATATCAATAACAGGACAATCGAGAGAGGAGGTTGGACCCTGCCCAGATAGAAGACAAAAGACCACATATTCCTCATTCTCGAAGTCAAGGAGACCCTCCTGACTACACGTGTGCAGAAAGACTCCTTGGAGGTCAAAAAGTGAGGGGGCACCATCCCACAGTAAGTGATGCCAACCTACCCATAGGCCTCTTCGCTAGAATCCACCTTGGCTAAGAGATGCACATGCACACATAGGAGGACCCTGAGATAAACCAAATACAGACTCAGAACCAGGCAAAGCAAGATGATTGGTCAAAGGAAACCCAGAAGAAATGCCCCATAAAAGAGATTCTATCATGAGGGCGCGACTCTCTCTCTGAGCCCGCCCGTGTGTCTATCCACAAGTACTGTACTCTTTTTCCTCCTAATAAACACTTCACTTGCTTCACGGCTTCCCGGGTCTATGTGGAAATTCATTTCTGCACAGCTGACGGGCCAGGGCCTTGTCAATGGCCACTGGTCCCTGGTGGTCTAGTGGCTAGAACTCAGTGCTCTCACTGCCGCAGCCTGACTTCAGTCTCTGGCCAGGAACCGAAATCCTGCTTCAAGCCGCTGCAGGCCGAGGCCATCCAAGATCAAAAGTAGTTTTTCTAAGGTCGCGGAGGAACTCAGTTTCAACTAATTTTTTTAAACAGATAAGATAATCAGATCCAAGTTTGACAGTAAGTTTCTGCCATCTGGAAGAGTGATTTCAGGGACCCTGTTTGCACCTGTGTTCCCTGCACCCAGAGGTCTCTTGTTTCTTATTAAAAAGGAACTCAACCCCCGCCCGCCTCCAGTCACAGAAAAGGTGGATTCTAAACCCAGAGGTCTCTAGTTTCCCATAGGAAGGAATGCAACCTCCCAGAATAGTAGGAATGGAGTTCCCACTCACAGAGACCTGTGGTTCCTTACCGGCAGGAATGCAACCTCCCAGTTACAGAAATCAGAACCCCTGGACTCAAACCCAGGGTGAAATCAAATACCCAAGCCCAGTTGTGTGCTTCTCAAATTCTGCTTTAATCAAAAGTGAGGCTATCCTGATATCCCTACCTATTATAGCACCAGTCCTGAATTCTACACACCCTCTGTAGTCTGCTGGTGTAATAACATGGAAGAGCTAAATCGGATTCCATGTTTGATCTGTTTCTTTGACTTTAACCTTTGCTTTTCATCGCTTTTGTTATTATAATCATACAAATGGCCTGCCTCAGGGAACCGTGCCCCTCTGCCTGAATGTTAAACTGAAGTGCCTCTGTTCAGCTCACAGGGAGACAATCTGACCCTGCCCACCTGTGGATGGCTGCAAGAAAGAAGAAATTAACACATCCCCTCCCTGAGGCTGGCCATTTTAGGGGATATTGGCAAAACTTATGGCCTTTTTACTTTACTTCCTCATCTCCTCCCCTTCTGTGTGCGATAAAAGAAACTGGCATCCAAACCCTGATAAGATGGTTTTTCAGCGACACTAGTCTGCCATCTTCTCGGTCTGCCAACTTTCCAAATAAAGTCGTATTCCTTGCCTCAACAGCTCTCCGATTCACTGGCCTGTCGTTAGGCGAGCAGAGCGAGCTTGGACTCGATAACACTAGCACTGAACAGAGTCGTTCGCGTGACCACTTTGCCCACAGAAATCCAGGGGGCGAGCAGTCTCTGAACCAGTAAATACCCAGAAGAACAATGTTTGACCAAGAGAACCCGGATGATCTGACCAATACCAGAAGCGAATAAGTCTACTTCACTCCAGTGTGGTCGGCTCCCCTTGTCCCTGGTCAGGGCACATGTCCTACCAGAGTTGCCAGAAATTGCACTGGACTCAGTGGGTCCATCTTTTGGGGTGCTTAGCCAACGAACACACCAAGTACTTAAAAATATATATATATATATATATATATATATGTATATTTATTTATTTATTTATTTGGTTGCACTGGGTCTTAGTTGCGGCATGTGAACTCTTAGTTGCGGCATGCATGTGGGATCTAGTTCCCTGACCAGGGATGGAACCCAGGCCCCCTGCACTGGGAGCGCGGAGTCTTATCCACTATGCCACCAGGGAAGTCCCCACACCAAGTACTTTTGATCAAACTGAAGCATTTGTTACTTGTGACAAGGAGACAGGGGATAGTTCTCAAATCACTGCCTCACTAACAGTAAGTGCTCAATAAATGTTGTTCTATGAATCAGTGTATGAATTGCCTTAGGACTGCAGCAATGTGCCTACAAAGCAGTCAAGATGTGGCCTCAGAGCCCCTGGCCTCAGTATGGTATCCAGGAGACACTTCCCTGTGTCTGTGACTATTTTCTCTGCAAAATGCAGTTGTTGGAAAGGAAGGTCCCCAACAGCTCTCAAATTACAGGAATCTTGAGAAGAGGCCTGAATTAAGATCCCAAACCAGGCCATCAGACAGGTAAGGAACAAGGGAATCCACGTCTCCTGAAGTTGGTCGGAAGAGCCAGGTGACAGGCCAAGCAGGGGTGGACAGAGGGCAGGGAGCAGATGGCAGGTGGCCACGGTGGGGGAGGGAATCGCAGCGGTTAGAGCCGCCAGCCGGAACCCGGGAGCAGCTGGGCTGCAGCGCTGCACTGAGCACCACGCTTACCCTTCCCAACTTACGTTTTATATCTTGGGGGGAAAATCATGATTGCACCTCTGTGGCAGGGTCGTTGTGGGGACTGAAAAAGACCATGTAGGTGGCCCGGAGCAGCGCTCCACCATGCCAGTGGCCGTGCTTGGAGGAGGCGTGGCGCGGCGACAGCGGAGGTGGCGGTGGGCCGCGGGGGAGGGGGCAGCCCCGCTGTTGGAGGAACTGAGACTGGACGAGGATCCCGGACGGGGGATGGGGGTGGGGAGCGGAGTGGGCGGGGCTGCATTTGGAGGGGCGGGGCCAGGGCGTGGAGGTGTTCCTGTAGGCGGAGGGCGGTAACCCGCGCCTATAGGCTCCGCGGGACACCCCGCTGGGACCAGGCCCACTCCGAGCGGTGCTGACCCTCAGAGGCCATCGGTCTGCGCTCCAGCCGCGTCCCACCGCGTCCTTCCGCCTGCACCTGCCGCCCAGCGCTCAGCAGCCCGGCCACAGCATGACGGACCAGGCGGCCTTCGACACCAATATCGTCACCCTGACCCGCTTCGTCATGGAGGAGGGCAGAAAGGCCCGCGGCACAGGCGAGATGACCCAACTGCTCAACTCGCTCTGCACCGCGGTCAAAGCCATCTCCACCGCCGTGCGCAAGGCGGGCATCGCGCACCTGTGAGTCAGGCCTCTGTACCCCCGACCCCTCACCTTGGCCGCGTCCTCTCTCTCTGGCAGGGGATCTGCCGGGCAGTCCGATGTCTGATCCTCTGCCCCTGCTGTCAGTCTCTCTGTCTGACATCTGGGACTCTCTCTCCCTCTCCCTCCCTCCCTCCCTCCCTCTCTCTTCCCCTCTGCAGAAGCTCAAGCCGCACTCAAGCCTAGTTCCCCCTTCCATTAAGCTTCCCACCTGGGGGCCTGTCTCACAGTCCACAGCTGCATCCATCCTGCAGCCTGCTCCATTGGGCTGAGCAGCCTGCCTTAGCACCCCTCTGGCCTCCTCCTGATGAAATTGGCTGGCCAGGTGGCACCTGGCCTGACTGCCATACCCATCCTAGCCTCAAACAGGAAAGTGCTGGCCCAGGTGCCTTCCTTTCCCTTTCTTTTCTTTGACCTCCTTCACTCCCTTTGGAATTGGGGTCCCAAGTCAGGTTTCTAATTCAGTATCTCCTTGACCCTAGACAAGTCCTGTTAGGAGCAGTAGGTGGAACCCCCACTGGGAGGAGGCTGGGAGGAGGCCCTCTGTCCAGAGCTTTCAGGGGCAGCAGTGCTGGTGTGCACAGGGCTGCAGGAGGTCTGGAGTGGGACTTGAGATGCTGTATTTCTAAGACGTTCTTCTGTGGTAGGTGGGGCTGAGACTGCTGGTCCGCAGATCACGTTGTGTTTAGCAAAGCAATCACAGGACACGGGGATTCAGAGAGTACCTTCTTGTGTGGCTTGTTGTAAGTAACACAAGTGCCCTTTGGTTTATTCTGGTGTGCACGAGCATTTTATGTTTAGACTGGCCCTCACTGTAGCTGAAGGGTGCCTGGGTTTTCAGATTGCCCACACTCCTTCCTAATATTTCCCACACTTAGGAACACCTTAAACATTGTGCACAGTGCTCTTAGCTGATCTGAAAAAGTATAACCCCTGCAACCTAGTTTCCTTTTCTGGTCAGCTCTTTGCCTTTGGTCCCACAGTATGGCTTGGTAGAGCTAACTATTTTTTTTTTTTTAATTTTTATTTTATATTGGAGTATAGTTGATTAACAATGTTGTGTTAGTTTCAGGTGTACAGCAAAGTGATTCAGTTATACATATACATGTATCTATTCTTTTTCAAATTCTTTTCCCATTTAGGTTATTACAGAGTATTGAGCAGAGTTCCCTGTGCTCTACAGTAGGTGCTTGTTGGCTATCTATTTTAAATATAGCAGTGTGTACATGTCAATCCCAAACTCCCAATCTATCCGAGCTAACTGTTAAGGAAGGAGTGTATCATCACATTTATTTTCAGATGTCAAGCAGGGACGGCCCTTGCTGGGAGAGGGAGTGGGACAGTACGTTAGGAAGGTGGTGTTTCCATTACTATTTCACCTATGGTCCCTCTTAATACATTTCTAAGGAGGCTGTGCTTTAGGAAAAACACTCAATTAAAATCTTACTTCAAATTTAATTTACAATAAGTAAAAGTGTCCTAACAGCTTTACCTGCCTTTGAAAACCAGGGGGCTTCTTCAAAAAGAGTGCTTGTCATGTCTTGTATTAATTAAAAATGTGTCAGCACCTTTCACAACCCCAAAGAGACTCAGAAACACAAGATCTGCTTTGAGGTGCATCTTTCCCACCTTTTAAGTAATGTCAGATAGTGGGACCTTAGGTAGTGGGATTTTGATAGTGGGACCTGGACAAAGGGTGCTAATGTTGGCTATATAAATTACGTATATTTTTACACTAGGTACCTGTAAATACCAGGTTAAAAAATATTGTTGTTGCTATAATTATAAATTCCTTAATAAGTTGCACTCAACAAACATTCAAACCACTCAGAAGAGTACAACGGGAAAAGTGAAACCCACCTCTACCCATTCCCTGGGGTATCCACTATTCATAATGTACTGGTTATTTTACTAGATACTTCTTTTTTTTTTAATGTCTTTTTTTTAAATTGGAGTATAGTTGATTTATAATGTTGTGTTGTTAGTTTTTGGGTGTACAGCAAAGTGAGTCAGTTATACTAGATACTTCTTTATATTAATATAAATTTATACATGGATACATATTTCCATATGACTCTTTGTACATAGCAAACAAAATGGAATCACACTTAACATATTCTTCTGCAGTTTGCTTTCATTGTTCAACAATATATATATTCAACATCCTTCAATGTTAGGACATGTAAATCCACCTCCTCCTTTTTAATTGCTGCATTGTGTTCCGCTGCATGGACATATCATGAGCTATTTGACATTTCCCATATGTTTGGGCATGCCACTGGTCTTTGACTATTTCAAACAGCATTGTACCTGTGAAATGGGTGTTGATGCATGGCCATGTGGGTGGCTGCCAGAGGAGGACTAGAGCCTGGACATTAAGTACTCCTGTGGGAAAATAAGTTTGACTGTCTCAGTATCACGTGTAGTTGAGCAGGGGGCAATAAGACAAGATCTCAACGTAGGTCTCCAGATTACACTCATGACTTCGATATCCTGGATGAAAAGGCCAGCATGCCTGCAGATAACTTGTTAGTGCTGATGACTTGCCCTAGAAGGGCATCTAGCCAGAGGGACAAGATGATTGCAGATTGCAGGAACCTTGCGGAACCAGTTTATGGAGCTCAGCCATGACTCCTCATCAGAGACAGATCAGGAGTTTAAACGTAGAGCCTGGAGAGCTCTCTCTCTCTCTCTCTCTCTGTCTCTTTAGTTCTAGAAGAGACTGAGAGATGAGAATGATACAGAGCTTATGCTGTAGGAAAAATATTACAAGTATAGAATTATAAAACAATAGAGATCTGAAAGATACTTTCCTAGAGGTACCAAAAATATGATGTGGATGCAGAGGACTGTGGAGTATCAAGATAGGCATTTGCAATGGTCAGGAAAAGATGCTCATAGGCTTGATGGCTGGAGAGCATTTTAGGCTGGGCCATCGTGTGAGGAAATGTACAAAGTAGGAAGGTGTTTCTGGAGAAGTTGCTCATTCAGTTTGACTGAAGCCTGGACTACTTCAAGTAATGTAGTGGTGGGACATTTGCGGATGTTAAATTGTGGGTGCATTGGGGGAACATCAAATGGCAAGGGTGAATACTTTATATTTGGGGGGATAAGCAAAGGGGAGAGGTACAGGTTTTTGAGTGGGGCAGTGGAATGACTGGAGATTCATCTGGGGCAGGTATGGCTGGAAGTATAGAGTTAAAAGAGGGAAAGCTAAGACATGTGGAACACCAACTGAAGAGGGGAGAGGTGAGGAAAGCAGCATTCAAAGCTAGGAGATTAGAGGGGAGGAGGGGGAGGACCTGGGAGAAGTCTGGGTGGGGATGGGGGAGAAGGACAGCAAGGGAGGTTCTCAAAGAACCCCTAGAGCAGGGCTGTGCCATTAAAAACAAAAACGAAAAAACAAAAAGCCCCCCCAAAACCCAGAATTCCAAAGGAGGAGCTGAGTTTTAGAGGCTGGAGAAGGGTAGGAAGATGATGCCGACACTTTGGTGATGTGGAACTTGAGATGTTAGAGGGCCATCCAGCTGGAGATGTTGCCCAGGCTGCAGTTAGTTGCGACAGTCTGGAATTTGGGTGTGAAGAGCTGACTAAAGATAAGGCCACTTGGGGCTTCCCTGGTGGCGCAGCGGTTGAGAATCTGCCTGCCAATGCACGGGACACGGGTTCGAGCCCTGGTCTGGGAAGATCCCACATACCACGGAGCAACTAGGCCCGTGAGCCACAACTACTGAGCCTGCGCATCTGGAGGCTGTGCTCCATAACAAAAAGAGGCCACGATAGTGAGAGGCCCGCGCACCGCGATGAAGAGTGGCCCCCGCTTGCCGCAACTAGAGAAAGCCCTCGCACAGAAACGAAGACCCAAAAATAAAATAAAAATAAATAAAATAAATAAATATTAAAAAAAAAAAAAGATTAGGCCACTGGATTTTGGCACATTCACCCTCAGGCAAGAGGAAGAGGAGAAGAAAATTAGGAACCGGTTTAGCAGAACAGGAACATGCAAGGCTTTAAGAGCACATTTTGGAGAGAGGTGGAGCTGGGCTCAAATTCCTGGCTCTGTTATTTAACTTCTGTGAGGATTTAGGCAATTGGCGTAACATCTCTGAGCCTCAGCTTCCCCACTTGTAAGATGGAGACAACTGTTTTTTTAATCCTCAAAGAGTTGTATGCGGAGGATCTGAGTTCATTAAATTGATACTGTCATCATTGTTTTCCTAAGCTGAAGTTTTTTGTTTCTAGAAAACAGATAGCTCTATATTCTGCTTTTCATTCCTTAGTAGTTGCCCACATGCATTTCAACAGGGATATGTTCCAGGCTAGAATATTATATATTAAGATGACTTTGCTCCCTCAGATTGGTTACCAGAAACTTCCCATCATGCTCACGTGACATCAAGAAAACTTTCTTGTAAATATGAGGTCACCTCTGTTGTTTGGTGGAAGAAAATAATAAATAACTTTAGTTTTAATTTTGGAATTACAGGTCAGTTAACACATACTTGAGCTTATCTTCAAGTTTGCAGAGTTTACAATCTTAAACTTCTGGAAATTTTATCACATGTATCTTATATTTCTTGAATTATCATGTCCATATTACCAAAAAGGAATTGTAACTTCCTTTCCACACCAGAAGCATAACCAGCCACATACCATCCTATTTGCTCATTTTGGGCTGGCATGAACTCAAGCCAACCTTGGGGTTTGTGGCCTTTGAAGCTGCTCTGGTTGACACCTCTTCTTCAATGTATAGTCGTCCCTAGGTATCCACCAGGGATTGGTTCCAGAACACCCAGCAGATAGCAAAATCCGCAAATGCTTAAGTCCTTTAGGTAAAATGGCTGAGTACAGTCCGCACTGCGTGATCTCGGATTCAACTAACTACGGGTGGAAATTCGCAGATGCAGAACCCCAGGATACCGAGGGCGGCCTGTATTTCTCATCTGACCTTTGGATGTTCTGGGCTGGGTGAATGGTTGGTCATTTACTTCAGAATCAATCAATAACAAGTCATGTTACCTTCGACTTCAGTAATAAGGATTAAATAATAATCTGCCTCCCTTTTTCTTCTAAAAATGAGCTCTTCCACTTGGCTCTTGTGCATGCTATCTAAAGGGCGGCCTACTTTACACTGCCATGCTGACATCAGAAGGGAAAGGTCTAGTTAGTTAGCAAATCAAGGAAGTCATCGAAAGTTCTTCCCTAAGTGTGGCCCTGGCTCCGGTCCTTGTGTCTAGGGATCTGCTTCAGAAATGTTAAAGGAGCCTTTCCCCTGACCATCATTAATTGCAGACTTTATGGCTGTGAAATGGCTGTAGAAACCATATGCAAATTTGAAAAACCATGCTAATATTTAGTCCAAATATCTAAGGATTTAAAAATACTGGCCAAATTAACCTATCCTTCTAAAGAGTTTCCCATCATATGAATTAAAATGACTTATCAGTTGTTTCAAATTTTCAGTGAGGTTTTTATAGTAAGCATAAAAGAAGAGATATTACAATACTTGCCCTGTGGTGTGGCCAAAAAAAAAAACAAAAAGAAGAGATATTACAGACAGCAGCTTCTCAAATTGATTTTTCTCCCCAAACTCCAGAAAGAGAAATTTTGTGTATCTGGGGGTTGAAAAACAAAGTCACAGGGGCATAAACCCTGACAGCATAAACCACAGGATGCTGTGCTGCCCTGAACAACTTAGGCTGCAGGGCCAACTAATATGAATAAAATTGAAGTGACATATCATAAGCATCTCAAATGAAATAATATTCCCAGGGAGACTTTAGTCAAATGTGAACTTTGAGTGCTTTCTTTTCTTGTCAGTTACCTGTGACACTGTTCTGCATTGCCTGTCTTCCCAGAAGCTGCCTGAAAAACTGGTTTAGAAGTCATTTCCCCACCCCTTCATCAAACAACCTGTACAACCAATCTGTGGGCTCCATTAAGAACAATGATGAAAAAAAAAAAAAAAAAGAACAATGATGGCTGCCATTAGCCGCTATGAATCAGGTGCATCACGTGGGTTAGCCCTCACCCTTACAAAGCCTGGAAACAATCAGGGAGCTGAGACAACTTGATGGAAGTCATATAATCAGTAAGAGGAAAGGCAGAATTTGAACCCAGGTCCCTGGTGTTGTGTTCTTGTCAGGACCCACCTTGCTTCTCGGCATGGTTGTATTACTGCTGAGGGGAGTTAGGGATGGGAAGAGAATGATACCATTTCTTGTTCACTACCTTGGTGCCAGTCTCTGTTCTAAGCCCCTTACCTATGTCAACTCATTTACTCCCCCCTCTACATACTATGACATAGATACACTAAATTCCCATTTTACCAAAGATCAGAGATGCTAAGAGACTTGCACAGGGTTGGTTAACACGTGGCAGAGCTGGGATTTGAACCCCCATGGCCTAGAGTCCCAGCCCATGGAGGAAAGCACATGATGCTGCTGCCTTTCCCCACTGCTCCTGCGCGTGGCCATCGGGTTATACAGTAAAGGCTCTTCTTCTATCCTTTGGGGCTTTTGATGGAATGATGACTGGTCAGAATGCAGAAGAGTATTGTTTCTAAGCGATTTTCTGAAAACTTATGAAGAAAATAAACTCTATGTGCTCTTCGGCTAATTAGTTCCTTGAGGATTTTCTTAGGGCTTTTTTCTTCTGTCAAAGTTGTAGAAACCTTTCCTGCTTCCGGCTTTTCATTGATCCATGGAATGTGTTCCCTCGGGGGTCTTGCTTCCCTTCTGGGGGCACCTCCTGAGGCATCTTGGGAGAAGCCTGACTGAGCATTTGCCTAGTCCTGACTCATCATCCCTGGGCAGGATGACACAGGGCCGTGTGAGAAACTCCTCGTGTCATGGCTAACTTCCTGCGCTAAGGTGCAACGTACAGAATCTGAGGTGATTGGGTATAGACTCAGATATTGTCACTATTGACATGGCAAGCTGGGAATTCATTCTCCTGAATCCTGTTTCTACCTTAGAATCACTTTCCTGGGCCTTCTCGAAGACTTTCCTAACACAAGGTCTCACCAAGGGAAACCCTCCCAGAAGATGACCTAGAAGAGTTATAAAGTGCCTGAATTTTGATTTTGAGGGGCCCAGAATCATCTATCTCCATGTTTTTTATGCTTCACAAGCAACTGGAGGATAGATGGGGAAGGGTCCTTCTGGTTAGAACAGAGGAGGGACCCTCCATGGGAGTAAAGAGGAGGAAGGAGGGGTGACCACCCAACCAGGCAGGGTGGTGGAGCCATCCCAGTGGTCTGCATGGTTTGGCCATGAAGATGGCCATTTCAGTTCTGGTGTGGTGAGTGTCCCCTACAGTGTTCATCCTGCAGTTGTTATATGGCCCCTCCCGACTCCCCGTAGACAGGTGGTGCCACTCTCTCTGACCCAAGGGCAGGATCCACCTCAGAACCCTGGAACAGCAGTGAGGAACCTGGCTGGTGGTCTTGGCTGGACAATCCAGCTGCCCTGACGCTGACTGTAACCTCTTGTAGCCCACCGCATGGGAAAAAGACTTTGAGGTTTAAAAAGTTACTTATATAAATGTGCACAGAGTAACTCCTCCCATTTGGAAATATGTGAAAAACAAACTCCCTGTTCCTTTGGATAAATTACTGACCCGGAGCTGTTCTTTGGAATCATTACTGGCTGGCTTCTTTGGGTTCTTTTAGGGCTTTGTTATAGCTTCATTTTCGTTTGAAAAACAGTCAAAGTATCCTTCAGCTGGAACTGCTCCTTTCCAGTGAGACCTTCCTTGACCATCTAAACCCCTTGACCTGCCATGCCCCAGCATCTTGTTTCATTTTATTAGAGCACCCGTCACTATCCAACATTATCTTATTCATTCAAAAGCACTTGCTTGTTTCTTGTTTGCCTCACTCACTAGAATATAAGCTCCATGGGGGCAGGGATCTCATCCATCTTGCTCAGCACTGTAACCCCCGCACTCAGCACAGTGGGGACAATAGATATTTGTGGAATAAATGATCACTCACACAGGCCTCTAGGAAGCTTTTGAGTAAGAGGAACTGAGGCATGACTGTTCTTCACCTATCTCGCTGAGCCAGATACCCAGAACAAAGTGTAAAGTAGGCTTTTCCCATGCCTGCCTCAGGGCCTTGTCCACCTGTCCCAGCCTCCCAGGCCTCCCTGGAACTGTCCCCATAGGCCGGTCGCTCTGGTGACTGTGCCAGTGGCTTCCTCCACGCTCCAAGGTGTGGAATGACCTTGAAGTCTACCGCTCCTATACTTATTCCTTCAGGCTTGGGTTTCTCTTCTCTTCAGCGGATGCTTTTCAGCAAGTATTGCTTGAGGGCCTACTGTGTGCTGGAAGTTGGGACACAGTGGAGGAAAACATACCCTCTGTCCTCATCCTTATGGAAGTACAGATTAAACAACCATGACAACACGAAGATGATGAAGCCTGGGGGATCTTGAGAGCCCCCTCCCCTCCCACAGTATTGCAGATCCCTAATGAGTGCTCCCTTTAGCGAGCAAACAAGGGACTTAACATGAGGCGTGAAGGGCTGTGCTAAACCCTTTGTGTATGTGTGATAAGTGTGTAATCCTCCAACAGCCCCACGAAGATCATTACCCTCCATGGTCATGATTGAAAAGGAGGACTCAGAGAGAGCAGGGGACTTGCAGAGCTGAGACCTGAGCCAGGTCTCTGCCATGAAGCCCATGTTCTTTTCCATCAGTGTTATTCACCCTCCTGAATTAGTAGTGACTTTAATGGTGGAAGTGTCAGGCTAGGAAGGAGAGCCAATTGGTGCCAGCAGGGCCATTGAGGAAGATGTAGGCCATTGAGTTGTTGGCCCCTGCCAAGCCCTAGTTCCATCCAGAATTTGGCTGCCTTCTTTCTTCATCAGTGTCAGCCTCATAATTGAAGTGAGAAAGAGACTATGTGGAAAGAAAAGCAAAACCCCATCTGCAAGTCTGATAGATCCCTTGGTCTTTTACTCATGAAATAGGAGTGACATGATGAAAAGAAGTGGGACGAGGGCTGGAGGGACAAGATGCTGTTTTCCAGGTGGGCGAGGGAACGATGCTGAAAGAGGCAACACTGGAGAATGGGCTTGATGATAACTGGAGTTACCTCCTGGAGAGTCAGGCCAGGCGAACCGTTTGGGTTCGGACAGTTTCTGGTGTTGGTTTAGTTTTGTCCAGCAAGAGACATGCAAGTTATGTTTAGAGAAAATGCATTTTCAGGAGTTGAGCAGTGAATGCCATGACAATCAGTCCCCAGGCAAGTGCTCCCAGCAATCTCAGCCAAGGGCGCCATGGTACCCCTTCTCTCCCATTCTCAGCTGTTTGGTGGTATCTTCAATGCTCCTACTCTTTCCCTTCCCACATCCAGTCTCTTATCTTGTTCAGTGCATCCTTCTTCTAAAACATTTCCCCTCCTTTCAGTGTTCCTACTCAACCCCAGGCTATGACAACCCTCCTCTTCCTTCATTCTAACAAACTAGGCTCCATTTTGTACCAGCCACTTGGATTCTGGAAGCTCCACAATTACTGACTTGCAGATACCTTGAAAATAAAGTAAGGACTCCAGACTTCCCAATCCCTTCAGCCCCTAGGACTCCTGCCAGAGGCAGTGAGGTGCCATTAGGAGAGGCCTGGTTTGGAAGTCAAAGTGAGCTTCTCACCTCTCCTCTGCTGCTCCAGTTTAGAGAAGCCCATTGGTGTCTTGGAGTGAGCGTCCTCCTCTATAAAATGGGGTAGTGGGATCTGTCAATATTTCTTTTCTTTTAGGGTCTCATCAGCTATAAAACCATAGATCCCTTGGCTTAGTCTCCCTCTCAGGCTCCTTCCCACCCAGAAGGTTTCTTTGCTTGCTGTGCCTGTCAACTGATTCATTATGCATTAGCTCATGCATTCGGGAGTGAAAATTGGTTCTTGGGGCAGGTGAAAAAAAAATCAATCTTTTTGGGTGTGAAATATATGTACATACAGTGCGTAAACAGATACACACTTTATCTGCAATATTAAAATTTCATGGGGGAGTGTGTTAGGGAAAAAAAACCTCCTTAGGGGCCATAATGAAAAAACATCGATTTAACCACAAAGGTGTGCTGGGTACCATGATAGGAACTGGACAGGTGAATGACAATATTTCCTTCCCTCCAGGAGCCAATCCAGATGGATGACCATCTTTCTCATTCTATTTCTCCCAAACCATGTGTCTTCTTTCCTTTCTTCTAAATCTTACCAAATGCCCTCTTTGAGTGAGTTTATAGATGCATTGACATATTCTGGTGGTCATGGCTTATATTTTTGTATCTTTTCTTCCCTGTAGCTATGGAATTGCTGGCTCTACCAACGTGACGGGTGATCAAGTGAAGAAGCTGGATGTCCTCTCCAATGACCTGGTTATTAACGTGTTAAAGTCATCTTTTGCTACCTGTGTTCTTGTGTCGGAAGAAGATAAACACGCCATAATAGTAGAACCTGAGAAAAGGGTGGGTCTGCTCCTACACTATTGAGGATTTTAATGTAATCATTTTTCTTTCTGGCTTCATAAATGACTCCACTTGTTCAGCCAAGCTGGATTCCTAAGACACAGCCTAGATCACTCCTGAACCATCAGTCATCATTTCACAGATTCCACTTCACTGCCATATCTCAAACTGTCCTCTCCTATCTACACTTCCACCACAGTCCATGCCGTTATCATCTCTCCTGCATGCTCATACATGGGAGAGACTTAAATATACTCATACTCATCTCCACTTCTAACTTTTTATTGTCATGTTCAAGGCTCTTCAAAGTCTGGCTCTGTTAACTACGTCCTTCCATCCACCCAATTCCCAACCTTCATAACCAACCTTCCTGCTAATCTAAGCTGTTCATATCAGTGATTCATGCATTGGAATCCATTGGAATCCTATTAATCTTGTTACCGAACTCAGGATGCTCAAGAATCCAATACTGAGAGACAAGTGTTGGGTAAAAGGAAAGATAGCCTTATTGAGGAAGCCAGCAATCCTGGGGAGAAGGTGGACTCATGTCCCAAAGAACGAACTCCCTGTTGCTGATCTGGGGGCAAGAGTTTTTAAAGGGGAGTTTCAGGGGTGTATAAGCAGAGGGAGGGGGCTACATGCAGAACAACACAGTTAGCTCTGATAATCATCTTGAAATTGGCCATGTGGTGGTCTGATCAGTGTCATCTTGATTGTTTTAAGTACAACTAATCTTCAACTCCAGGGTCAATTTGTTCCCATCTCCTTGAGGCCAGTTCTTAAAAAGAACTGTGTAAGATGGAGGAGCTTTTGTCATTTCTAGTCTGGTCATCATGTAGCTAACTTCTTCCACCTGTAGGGGATTCAGTATCTGCAAAACAGCTTAAAGGATATGGCTCAGAATATTATCTATACCCCATGAGGAGGAACTAAAGTTTCCTGACTTTGTTTAATGACTAAACTATTATTATTTTGTCTTATTTGATTGTTTTCCTTTGTTTTTTCATCTTCTCACTTCTCTGGTTAAACTTATTCTTTGGCTAAAGTTTTTCTACAGACAAGAGGCAGGCAGAGGACATTGGGGTGGGGGGAATCTGTCTTAAGAAAGCCCTGTAGGGTCCTGCTCAGTTACGGTCTGATTGCTTCTTGAGGGCAGAGAATGAATTATATTCTTCTCTGTATCCCAGCCTCTAGCACAACATTGTAGGGGATCAACAATAAATTATTGTTGAAAAAGTGAATGAAAGAGTATATCCAGCTTTCACTGAACAACAAAAATCATGTAATAATAATAACAAAATAAACCATTTGAGATGGGTTACAATCTTTCCCTGTTTGAGATGAACTAGGGACATGAGGGAGTAGGATGAGAAAAAAATTAATCAGAAGATGAATTTAAAGAGACTGCCTGATATCCAGTCTGACCTTTACAAGAGGGATGGGGAGCCACATCTGATCAACTTGTTTTACATCATTCTTAAAATACACTACGTGTCAGATTCAAAGTTCATGTTATTCGCTGCTGGGCTTCTGAAGGTACTTGGCAGTTTTAGGCATGTGGATTGAATTTGTTGTTTAGTATTCTCTATTGGTCTGCCCAACTGCTCTGACTACAGTGTGCCTTCGTGGTAAGCGTGTTCCTGTTTTCCTGATGACAGTTTCTCCTGTGTCAACCAAGGTGATTTGTTAAGAGCAAGAGGTCAGGGAATCAAAGAATTGCCTTAATTTGATGCAGAAATTTAAAAACCACCTCTTAAACTGGCTAATTTGGAGGTGGAAAATCTCCAGTGGTGTGCTGGTAAACTGGCTCTCTATTAGAAAAAAAACCCTCTGATTTGTAGCACTTGCCACTTTCAACTGTGCAAATGGTCCCCCAGAGTTGATTTTAAGCTACCAACATGACATCACTGAAAACAGAGTTGGGAAGAGATGTGCACCATTGGCCCTTGAGAGCTGACTCCAGCCAGCTCCCACATACCCCTGAAAATCCTGTCCAAAGAATGAGTCTTTAGTAGTCCTACAACAGCTGAGGGTTATTTCCTTTGGGAATTACAGTAGGGATATGGTTGAGAACTCTGTGCACTGTAACCCCAAGTGTCATCTATAAGAACTGCATGAAAATTTTCTTAGAGATCTTAATGTTGTCTTTGCTTCACCTAAGATATTATGTTTTTCCCTTATGAATAAAGTTTTGTTTCTCTACTTCCTTTGACTGCCAGGAAACTCAAACCAAAATTATGATTCATTCAAATCAATGATATCGGAAATTATTACTTAATTATCTGTATTCCTCACCTTCATCTATATCTATACCTCCTATTCTAAGTTGTGTTTTCTCTGCCTAATGATCTTTTGATATATATTTGTTGTTGTTATTTTCACTCTGTATACCACCTCATACCTTCCCTGACAGAGTATAAGTAAGACATATTTCTTGAATTTTCGCCTAGATTCCCTCTTTTAACCCCTTCGTGTATACTCTTTATTTCGTTACAATGTGTTCTTTTTTTTTTTCTTTTTTGGCTGCATTGGGTCTTCGTTGCTGTGCGCAGGCTTTCTCTAGTTGCAGCGAGCAGTGGCTGCTCTTTGTTGCAGTGCACAGGCTTCTCATTGCGGTGGCTTTGCTTGTTGCGGAGCATGGGCTCTAGGTGCGTGGGCTTCAGTAGTTGCAGCACGCAGGCTCAGTAGTTGTGGCGCACGGGCTTAGTTGCTCCACGGCATGTGGGAGCTTCCTGGACCGGGGATCAAACCCATGTCCCCTGCATTGGCAGGCGGATTCTTAACCACTGCGCCACCAGGGAAGTCCCAATGTGTTCATTTTAAATGTAAAGTTGTGTTTTCTTTTTTTTTTGCTCAGGGTAAATACGTGGTCTGTTTTGATCCTCTTGATGGATCTTCCAACATCGACTGCCTTGTATCCATTGGAACCATCTTTGGCATCTACAGAAAGGTAAAATGTAATGGATCAAGCTCCTGGTTTGGGACCAAAAGGAGAGTTAAGGTTGAACATCCAGTCCTGTTTCACTATTGGTGGCACAGCCAGAATGTACATCATGAAACCCTGTGAGGCTTGAAATAGGTTTATATGTCAAGTTCTGACTTTTTCCAGCCTTAACTGCATAGTGAAAATCTATTAGGTTGTTAAAAGAAAATGTAGTAAAAGGTGGGTGGGAAGAGAAAGATATTTCACTCTTTTAACTGTACCTTGCTTTCTTTTGTGACAGAAAATAAAATTAAAAACAAAAGAGACAGTGTAGGGTAGCTGCAATGATGTAACTATGTGAACTGAGAATTGTGAGAGTGTGACAACAATAGAGAGTACTTATATCAAAATTGTCCTTTAAATCCTCTAAATCAGGGGTCTGCAAACTATGGTCTCCCTGGGCCAAATCCAGCCCATTGCCTGATGGTTATGGCCTGTGAGCAAAATATAACTCTTTTGAATTTTTGAATGGCTAAAAAGAAAATCTAAAGAATAACATTTCATGACCCGTGACATTTATATGAAACTTAATTTTCACTGTCCATAAAGTTTTAATGCCATATGGTCAGCTCACTTGTTTACTATGTTGCCTTTGGCTGATTTTGCACTGCACAGGCAGGGTTAAGTGATTTTGGTAAAGACTGTGTGACAGTAGAGCCTAGAATATTTACTATCTGTTGGTTTATGGAAAGAGTTTGCTGACTCTGCTATAAATTATAGAAAGCACACTGGTACAGTGTGGGGATCCAGGCTCGTGCCCTGGGTCTTTTCTATTTGGGTGACCTGAGCAGGTAACTCTACCTCAAAAGTCTCTTCCCTTCTCTTACTTTAAGTGTGTGTGTGTGTGTTTGGGGGTGGAGGGGGGCGGTTTGGTGGAAGTGCATTCAAATATATACAAGTGAAAAATAGAATGAATAGCCGTGGGCCCATCATAAAAAATGGTGAAATCTAAAATATGTCATCTTGGTTTCAGCCTTCTTGTTTATTTTAGAAATAAAACCTCACAGATGCCTTTGAGGCTGAGCCCTTTCCTTCATCTTAATGGACGTGGTGGCTAGTTCAGCCAACCTCTGAGGTTCCTCCAACTTTCCTATTCTGGGATACAGAGGCCATAACTTAAGAAGTGAGACCGCAATTTGTGCTTTGTTTTTCAAAGTGACTTGTTGTCTACTATTGCACATAATCTCCTTTCAAACATGGGAAGTAGGACCACCATGGGACAGTTCTCCTTCATCATTGAAATGCATCTTGCGTTTGTCTTGGCCGGGAGGCAGATCAATTTGAGTAAATGAAAGTTCTAATACTCATACCAGAAAGACAAAGGCAGTAATTAATCTGTTTTCCAAGTCATACCATGAAACATCCCATTCTTGTTATAGACATGGAGGCATGTAATTTTACCTGCAAGGTATCAGATCTATACAGTATAGCAAGAGAACTTTGCAGCAAAATTCTTCATGTAGAGAAAGACTTCTGGTAATGACTCAACCAAAGCTAAAGCAGCACTAATGTTTGCCAGCCCCAGTTTCCACCTTAAACCCCCAAATAAAGACTCTTTTTAAGGAAAAAAAACCCTAGAAAACTGACACTGGCTATCACCTAAAAAAAAATCAAAACAGCCTGCAACAGCAACTCGAATTACAAATGCTAGAACAACTCAACAATGAGTCTCCACACTCTTCTCAATAAACCTGAAGTGACTCTCTTAAAAGACCGAAAGAGGTGATGAGTGTCACATTCCCTTTAAGTCACTTCAGTTTTCAAAAGCCTTATTGATTGTTTGAGGATTTATGGGGCATAAATATTGACTGTCTGATGCTTTAAAGGAGACCTTTCCTGCTTTCTGTAGAGCTGGATCTGGGCTGGAATTCAGCTCCCTGGTGCACCCGCTCAGTGGCATAACATTAGTTGGTAACTGGAACTCGGAAACAGTGATCTGGTCTTGCCCACATGGTGCCTGGAAATAGGCTCCAAAGGGATCTCTTAGGGCCTGTGGTCCAGTGTTTCTACAAAGTTCCTGCCACAGCACCTCCGGAAGGGTCACCTTGCCTCTGGCTGGAGACATTCAGAAAAGGTAGAATTCTAGAGTGTTTGTCCAAATATTGGGTCAAAATCTGTCTCCCTGTTGCTCATATGGCCTTTTGGAGCATCAGAAAATAAGACTCTTTTACATGCTTGGAAATGGCTTTTTTGCCCTCCCCTCCCCTTCTTTTAAATCTTCTTTAGGTTGAATATCTTTCATGTGAGATGGTTTTTCGACCTCTCTAGTGTGGTCACCCTCTATTGGATACATTCTAATTTTCAACACTCTTTAAAAATATCCAGTCCCCACGACTAAAAGCAGAGTTTCAAAAGTGCTCTAGCAGCTTCAGAATCCAGTTCACTTCCCTTAACTGGGCACAGGGAGATGTAATAGCCATATGGAATGTGGCTTCCTGACATTGATGCTTACTAGCTCTGTGGGACCTTGGGCAAGGTAACCTCTTGTTTCCTTATCCATAAAGGGGAGATACTGAAAATTAAGCATAACAGCAATGAAGATAGTGCCTGGCACATAAAAAGTGCTCTATAAATGGTAGCTATTAATATTACTTGTCTTGTTTTGTGTATTAAGATTCAACAGAGAGTATCACAACTCAAACTACCTTGAGGAAGGAAAGGAGGGAGGGAGGGAGGAAAGAAAGGAGGGAGGAAAGGAAAGGAAAATTATTGGTTCATGTAACTAGAAAGTCCAGTGGGTAGTACAGCTGCATTCAGGGACTCAGGCGACATAAACAGGACACACTTCCTCTCCATCTCTATTGCTCCCTCCTCTCTGGTGGCAAAATGGCTCCCAGTAGGTCTGGGCCCACATCCAATCCTTTCAGCAACTCAAACAGAAGATGCAAACCTCTTTTCCAACAATTCCAACAAGAATATCATCTCATTGGCCCTGATTGTCTTGGCTTAGGTCATGTGTCCATCTCTCAACCAATCACTATGGCCTGAGGCATGCAGTGATCTGATTGGCCTGACCAGGGTCATGTGCCCACTCCTGGAGCTGAGGGCCAGGGGGGTAGTATTTTGAGGAAGGTTAAGGTGCAATTATCAGCAGAAGGGTGATGGGTGCTGGCCAGGCAAAATCAATGGATGTTCACTGCAGATTATAAACGCCTTGAGAGCAGGGACCTTCTCTTATATATTTTTTTGTCTGCTAGGCAGCCTGGTACAGTAGTAGGTGAACAATATTGGCTGAGTTACTGAAGACTCTGCCATATGCCCTATGAGACCTTCTAGGGAGGGTCTGGCTGCCGCTCTGAGGGAAGACCATCTGATGATATGACAGCCCCACCCCACTTTTGCCTGACTTTCTCCTCCACCACCTCAAGTCTCCAGAATCCATGGTGTCTTTCGTACTCTATATGGAGTGGTGTGGATTAAAACAGGGCAACACCTACAGCAGGTGGTGGCCTGGGATAAGTAAAGGTAGGGTCCAGAGGCTTTTTAATTTTGTCAAGTGCTTTATGCACATTGGTCCATGAGCATCCCCATGAGACTGTAATGGATTCACTTGGAACAAAGGCATTCATTGCTGAGGGTTTGGAGGAGGGAATTCATGCATTAGAAAGGGGGTCAGGATAGAAAAGTATTCCTCCAAATTAATGACTAGATGGAATTATTTTGTCTTTCTTTTGAGTATATGGATCATAGATAATGTTACCATTTCTTATTCCATGCAAGGAAGTTGAAGGCTGAGATTATTTGGTGACAGTGTTTCAGGGAAAGGCTGTTCATCCTTGTGCCACAGACAGACATGGGTGGTTCTGGATGAGGTGAATCTCTGGGGGACTTTTCTTGGTGGAGAACTGACTACTCCAAGCCTAGGGGCTTCCAGTCAACTTATTTATTTACATATTGTCTTTGTCTTGTTTTGTGCTGCACTTTCAGGGTTAAGTAGTTATGACAGAGGAGGCAGTTAGAGCCTGACTGTTTTCCTCATACTGTGTCACTGGCTTTGAAGGAAGCTGGTTCCTTTTTCAAGGTTGTACACTGGCAAAATTTGGAGTTTGAGAAACAACTCAAATTTTTGATACTGTGTTTAGTCTGTGTTTAGCTGCACTGCACTACCCTGTGAATACAAACCAAACTAAATTAAATAACTTGACCCAACCCAACCAGCCAAGCAAGCAACCAACGACCTAGATGAAAACTATTAAACACAAAGATTGGAGACAAGGGGAAAAAAAGAGAGAAATGGCTTTTGTGACATTTCCTTTTACATGAGTAGTTCTTAAGCTTCAGTGCAAGAGTCAACTATGGTGCATGGTAAAATACAGATTCCCAGAGCCCACCTTAGAAAGTCTGACTTAGTAAGTCAAGGCTGCAGCCCCAGAATTGCATTTTAAATAAGCATCTCAAGTGATTCTGATGTACGTGGTCTCTGGACCACACTTTCAAAAGTTATAGGAAGAAATTACCAGGAATGTATTTCTTTTTTTAACATTTATTTATTTAGGCTGCACTGAGTCTTAGTTGTGACACATGAGAGCTTTAGCTGTGGCATGCGGACTATTAATTGCAGCATGCGGACTTAGTTGCGGCATGTGAACTCTTAGTTGCGGCATGCGAACTCTTAGTTGCGGCATGCGAACTCCTAGTTGCGGCATGTGAACTCTTAGTTGCGGCATGCATGAGGGATCTAGTTCCCTGACCAGGGGTCTAACCCAGACCTCCTGCACTGGGAGCATGGAGTCTTACCCACTGGACCACCAGGGAAGTCCCATACCAGGAAAGTTTTTGCTGAGATGATCTCCATCTCTGGTATCATGATACAGATAGATGCCCTTACTTATTCTCAGCCCCTGGAATCTGTGGTTGGGGAAGGAATAAATGAAATTGGCAGAAACTGCCCATTTTCATTTCTGTTTAAATTCAAGTAGAGAATATTCAAGCTGAAAGATTTGTTTGAGGCTGTTTTGAGAACCATAGAAGCCAACTGTCAAGTGTTAAGAAGATAATTATCAGTTAGTAATCATTGATTAGGAGCCATGCCTTTAAGTTTTTCCTTTCCTTAGTATTAGGGAACAAACTGAGTCACACGACCCAGTGGGCTGTGTTTTTAATAAAAAACAAAGAAAAGATTAGTGTACATGTCATGTTCTAAATGTAAGTATTGTTTTATTAAATTTTTGTAGTTGTGTGTGCGGGTGCATGTGTGTTCGTTCTGGTTCGTGATGCAAAATATATTTTTTTACTGTGGGTCATGGTCAAAAAAAGGGAAAGCATTTGCCCTACACTGTAACAACTCCGCAGAGAGATTCTCAGTTGCCGTATTTCTGAGAATTTCTTTGATGTGTGAGTATGGACCACACTGCTCACTGGAGTATGTGCTGCAACTGGCCGGAGCTCATGAAATTGATTTCCTTACCAGACTTGAAGCCCTGCAGCCCAGTTTTAATTTGTTTAAATAAAGATAGAGTAGGCAGGGGAAAGACATTGATGACTGTAATAAGATTAAATTAGTAGGAGCTGGCAAGGAGGCATGCTCTTTTTTTGAGAGTGATAATGGAGAGATGAGGGAATATCAAATTAGCAAAATTGGAGGAGGACCCTGATTGGAAAGAAGGATCCAGATGCAGGAAATTTGGGGTTTGGTGGGAAGGCCGCTGTGGTAATATAATCAGGATATTACTGATGTGAGGAGGAAGGCCCCTCTGGGAAGATGCCCTATTTCATTACGAGAGCACCTTGATAATGCATCTTGCTAATGGATGAACTGCAAAAAAGAACCACAAAACAGAACACAACAAAAACGGGTTTTGTTTTCTTTGTTGTCCTAGATTTCAACTGATGACCCTTCTGAGAAGGATGCTCTGCAGCCCGGCCGGAACCTGGTGGCTGCTGGCTATGCACTCTATGGCAGTGCCACCATGTTGGTCCTGGCCATGGCGAATGGAGTCAACTGCTTCATGCTGGACCCGGTGAGAGACCACAGGGGAAGCTGGGTGCTTCGCTGGTGGCTGTGAGTGAGTGTTTATTGTGTGTGTGTGGGGGGAGAGGCAGTACCTAGAGGTGGAAGATGAGGCCCATGAAGGGGCAGAGGTGATGGGTTGGGGAAGGGGGGAAGGGAGATGGAGGGGCCATCAGGAGAAGATTATCGAGGTGAGAAATGGTGTCTGTCCAGAGCATAAGGAGTCTTTCTTCCACGATGAATTCTTTAGAGTGGACATTACTCAGCTGACTCAGATGCCCACTGGGCTGAGTAGGCCACACAGATGAGTGGAGTGTGCTAGGAAAGGATGGTCAGGGTGGTGGCAGGGCAGTGGTGGGGCATTGGGGAACTGGGGAGGTCTGGCAGTTGTTACTCCTTGGGAATAGCGGCTCAGTCTTGCCAAGGCTTCCAATGTTTCAAGAAACACTGGATTTTTAGAAAATGTAATGTTTCTGGATGTGTAAAACACTGTGCTAGCCAACTAAAACACGTTTGTGGACCAGATGGGGCCCATAGATGGTCTGTTTGCCACCCACGCTATCCATTACTAGCTTAGTTTCCTGAGGTGAATGGGTGTCCCAGCTGAAGCAGTGGACCACCTCATTTCTTCAAAATTAGCTCCAAAATTCATTTGATGTGCACGTGCACGCAAACCTTCAGTGAACCCCTGTGGTTTTGAAAGGCTTTGACGAACTCAAGGAAGTGAAAATAAAGAAGGAAATGAAGATAATTCCTTAGTCTGTCCAACTTATAGAGAAAAACTCCCTTGGGAGTTCCCTGGTGGTCCAGTGGTTAGGACTCAGCGCTTTCACTGCTGGGGCCCAAGGTTCAGTCCCTGACAAGACTAAGATCCCATAAGCCACATGGTTCGGCCAGAAAACAGAAAACAAAACAAATTCCTCATGGAGAGGAGCCCAAGGTGCCATGAAAAATATTCATTAACAATTTTTAATTTGTGGATAATTTCTTCCACATGTGTATTAATTGGAGTTCTTCATTTATTCTGTTAGATGACAGTTTCGACAGAGCAGATAAATTGAGCAAAGAAATCTCTTTACATATTTGGCATAACTAAACCCACCATTGAAATGGACTCCATAGAATCACCTCCCGTAGGTCGGCAGATTCATTATGCATTTGGTCCAGTGTCCCAAGGGAAAAAGAATTGAGGTTATAAATACCTTTCAGTTTTAGAAATGTCCTCAGATGACATTAATGAGACTATCTATTTGGTGCTTTTTACTGACAAACCGAACACCAGGTACAATCAGCTGCTAGAATCCTGTGAGGGGCGGGTTGCTGGTGGTGGGGCCTCGAGGTTTGTGGGTGGCGGGTGGGATAAATCAGAATGTAGGCTGCCTTTTTCCCCCGCACGCTTGCACAACTGGACTTTGCCTCCTTGGAAGCACCTGTGCTTAATAAGTCAACAAGGGTAGGGAAACAGCACAAGTTTAAGCCTCCAAAGGAGGTGATTTCAGGGTAAAATAGTGGCAGAACCCGAGCGAAGTTCACTCTGAGCCCAGGATACAGTTTCCGAAATCACTGATGTTTCGGATTTATCCTCTCAGCAGGCATTTACCGCTTCCCCAGACATTCTTCTGGTAACTTCTGTGTTACCTTTCAGTTGATGGATGTGTAGAAAACATGAAATCTCTTCTTATGTCCAGATTGCAGACCTTGTGTCCGGGAGTAAGTTTCTGTGTGTTTGATAGTCTTTTGCCCTCCTTACGCTTAATGGCCACTCAGTGTTTGGAGGCTGCGCTACCCCCTGCTGGCTGACCTCCCAGATCTGATGAATGCCTGGGGGGTGGGGGTCAACTTAGTGCTTTCTTTTCATTTTGGCTGACAGTTTCCGCTAAGAAGACCACAACAGCTTTATTTGCATTTCTAGCAGGCTTTAAGGTTTGAAAAGCTTTTCAGTCTCTTTCTCGCGTACAAGAGACTAACCTCCTTCACAGCTAGGATGCTCTGGCCAGGTACCAGGGCGGGGCGCCTGCAAAGCGTGGCTTCATGAGCACCTGTTGTGTAATGGCTTCATTTTCCAGACTTTTACCAAAAAACCATAAAAGAACAAAAGAAAAGAATCACTCACAATGATACCTTTCAGTGACCACTGTTAATTCTAGTCTCTTTTCTTCCCCTGCCCTCCTCTCTCCCTCCCCCGACTTCCTCTCTACTTCCAACGTGTTCCATATTGGCAGGAACCAAGCTTTGCTACGGGAATAAGTGGCTGGGGAGAGATGTGTCCAAGGTGCGACCTCCCTTCTTAACTCTGTCTCCATGGAGCAACCTCCCTCCCCAGATGGGCGGAGCCGCAATCACTCTCTTATCAGGGACGCGTAGGAGCCCCAAACAGTCCTCAGTCCAGAGCTATAGGAGTTATGTGACACCTTCCTCCAAAGTGCGAATCTCCTTTGAAGAACCTAAGCCTTAAAGGCATCAGCTTAGCACTGGGACTTTGTGGGAGGCTGAGTTCTCAGAAGCACTCTGTAGATCAGTGAGCGAAGGCACCGGAAGCTATATATGCTGTGGATCGAAACTCACGGTGCTCGGGTAAAATGCCATCAAGATAGAAACGAAAAAATGGAAAGCTAAGAGCAGCCATGAACACGTTGGTGTCACTCAGCTGCCCATCTCTCCTGATATCCTACCTCCTGTCTGCACCAAATTTTTTTTTTTTTTCTCAAAGGCATGGGTGTCCCAGGCCAAGGAGAAACTCCCTTGCTGGTAATCATTTCACAGTGTTACAAATATTGAATCATTATGTGGTACACCTGAGACTAACACAATGCTATGTCAATTATACCTCAGTTGAGAAAACAAAAAAAATAAAAACCAAGCTCTTTGTGCTGAAGGACACACGTGACCTCAGGCCTCACGCCACCCCCTCCCACAGGCCTGAAAGAGATGTCACGGCTCCACCTTTCCTTCCTGTTTCACAGGCCATTGGAGAGTTCATTTTGGTGGACAGAGATGTGAAGATCAAAAAGAAAGGGAGCATCTACAGCCTCAACGAGGGCTACACCAAGGACTTCCACCCTGCTGTCGCGGAGTATGTCCAGAGGAAGAAGCTCCCCCCAGTAAGTGAGGGCTGCGGGGTCGGGGTTGGGGGAGGGCCCCTGAGTTATGTGTTGATTCATGATCTACCCTGGAGAGAAAGGCGGCAGGGACAGAAGCGGGTGGATTCCACTGTGCTGGGGGCTGGAACCTCTGCCCTGAGACGGCAACCCCTCTGCCACTTTCTCTTGGCAGAAGAAAATCAGGACTGTAAAGTCCGCCAGATGAATGAAGTCAGGGCAATAAAACATGCTTCACTGCTGGGGTCCCTGATCCCAGCTGGTACGAAATGTGGTTCTTGCACCCCAGGCCCCAGCCCTGTGGCACCTGAAGGATTTCTATCAGTCATCTCTAGACTGAGAGCGTCCATCATGGCATCTCTCTAAAGAGGTTACAAATCACTGAACACGAAGAGAAGAAATGGCTGTTTGTAGAGATGGTTCTATGTAGGAATATCCAATCTTGTCCTACTCTTGTTACTGAAAGCTCGGCCTCTCTGTACACACCGGTGCCGAATCAAATCTCGGAGACAGAGTTTTGGGTGAAGTAGAAAAAGATAGCTTTATTGCTTTGCCAGGCAACGGGGGACACAGTGGGCTCCTGCCCTCGAAGACTATGTGTCCCAGGGACTTCCCTGGTGGTCCAGCGGGTAAGACTCCGAGCTTCCAATGCAGGGGGCCCGGGTTCAATCCCGGGGAACTAGATCCCGCATGCCACAGTGAAGATCCCGCATGTCGAAACTAAGACCTGGCGCAGCTAGAATAAATAAATACATAAATAAATATTTTTTAAAAAGTTTTATAAAAAAAAGAAAGACAAAGAAAGAAAGAAAACTGTATGTCCCACCCTGGGAGGATTTGATGAGGGTTATATAACAGTGGTTCGAGGCTGGGGTCTCTGACAAGATTAGGGTGTGAGCAGGGCCTGCCCGCCTTAGTCTCATCTCAGGTGGTTTCCTAATCTTGACGACCTTCTCTGTTCCCTTTAATCTTGCCTCAGGTGGTTTCTTGGCCATTCCTCCCTTGATTAGCAACTGTTTAAATCTGCCCTTTGGAACTCAGGGAAGGTCATGGAGGCTGGAGTCTTGCCTACAAGAAATGGGGGATAAAAGGGCCTCCATGCCTGGGCGCCCCACCGGGCCTCACTCAGTTTCACTCTTGCTTAATGCCATTGAAGGCTGCTGTGTTCTGAGGAAGGAGCCCAGATGTTGTTAGTTTGGCATTCAGGGCCCTCCAAGCTGGCCCCAGGCTCTCTCTCCAGCCTGGTTATCTCTCCTTCCACCTTTCCCTAGAGATCCCTTCCTGCCCCCAGCTGCACCAGGCTCCTCCCAGGGCCCGAGGCAGACTGCATGTGCTTCTCTAGTTGCCCCACCTTTGGCTGGGCAGTTCCTGCTCCTGCAGAGATGAAAACCCCACCCTTGCCCCCTCTCCTTAGCTCTGCAAAATCTTTCTTCTCCTTCAGGGTCCTGCTAAATGCCTGCCCCACCCCAGAGCCAGAATCCACCACACCCTCCTCAGGGCCTCCTCAGGTAATTTGAGTTATTGTAAGATGTAAGAGGCTGTCTCCATTATTCCATTTTCTGCTGCTTGGGGACAGAATTTTCATCACATTTCCTAGCACAGCCCCAAACACACACCTTGATGGTGCTCTGTTTGATTGTTTAATCAAATAAACATAGAGGACATGAAGAGAGCTCTCTCTTCTGTAACCCTAACTATTGCTGGTCTTAACCTTGTAGGACAACTCAGCCCCCTACGGTGCCAGGTACGTGGGCTCCATGGTGGCTGACGTTCACCGCACCCTGGTCTATGGAGGGATCTTTCTGTACCCAGCTAACAAGAAAAGCCCCAACGGAAAGGTAAATAAATCCCCTGAAGAGTGGTTGAGAAGCAGTGGATTTCATTTGCAGCCTGGGGGATTTGACTGAGGAAGAAAGAAAGGTCATGGTAGCTGTCATGCTCTGCAGTCGGGTGCCAAGGATGTCTGTGGCATATTCTTTTCTAGATTCAAGGCTGTCCTGGTTAAAGCCAGGTGATATCAGCTAAAACTGATCTCTTGAGAGCCCTTCCATTGCTAAAGATAAGTAATGATGTTATGGCCAGAGGGTACTAAAAGTGCTTCCTGCTTCCAGTGGATACACATGGTTTGGCTTGGGCAAAATGAATGCCATTCATAAAATGAAATGAAACAGTCCAGCCTCATTACCAAGGCAGCAAATCACATATGCATCCCAAACAGAGGTTTTCTTTGATTGCTTTCAAAAGGCATAAAATTGAAATGACTAGTGAGCTGACATTTGCTGCTTAGAAAATGCTACCTTTCTAGGGAAGGAAAGCATCTCTGGGGACACCTAGAGCTTTCAGGTAAGCTGTAACTGGTGCATTGGTCTCATGCCCACAACCTTCTTACAAGCCATGGGGTGGGCTGTGCTTGCTCATGCTGGCGAAGGGACACCCACTTTTCTTCGACACAGAGGGACAGTGTGTCTCCTTCTCAAGTATTGTCCCTTTGTTTTTCCCAAAGGACAGATAGGTTTTTCTTATTTTATTTTATTTTTAATGTGAGAGAAGGAATAGGAATAATCCCCATAAGATAGTTAGAAACGGATGTATTTCAGATATGCTCAGATCTCTGTTTATGGCATGTGGCGTCCAGTTCACTGAAAACATTAAAACACCCACTCTTACCATAGCCACCTACCTCGGGCATCCCAACCTATGTGATTAGCCTGCTTTATAGCACTTTTCTCTAATGCCTCAAAAAATTGTTCCTTAACACAAATATTGAGGTTCCTCCTTTTTCTTTTTTTTCAGTTTTGCAAATCTGACCCTGACACCTGTATGGAAATAGAGTCAGGAAACACCTGCAAAAAGCTGTCTACTCAGTAGGCAGACTGCATGAAAATGCATACAATAAAAAAGTTAATATTTAAAAGTAAATGCCAAGATGTATAACGTACTAAATCCCAACCCTCAAGCCTTAGGAGAATTGTAAAAGGAATGTGTACAGAGTTGCAAACAATATTATACTGTTTGGAGGAGCCAGTCTGCTTTCCAGATGTCTGCAGCCAGACACTACCATGGACTTTTAAATGCTTATAGAATAGGCAAAGCTCCATCCAAAACACACACAGAATCACTCATTAGGTCCAGTTTCCGTGCTATAAAGAGAAGGGAAACATCGGTTCTGCCAAAATGTCATTCGGTCCTGAGCCCAGGTGGTCTGCCTCACATTTGCATCAGGCAATCTATTGCTGGCTCTTGATGGATGGCTTAATTTAACCAAATGGTTAAATTAACCATTCGGTCTTAGATGCAACCTTGTGATGGAAAGTAAGGGAAAGTATCAGTTAATTTGATCAGCTCTGCACTATTTTGCAATGAAACAGATTTCTTTTCTGTGTAATCTGTTCTGGTCTGAGAATGCTGCTCTTGTTTTCCAGTTGAGACTATTGTATGAATGTAACCCCATGGCCTATGTCATCGAGAAGGCAGGAGGATTGGCTACCACTGGGAAGGAAGCTGTATTGGACATTGTTCCCACTGACATCCACCAGAGGGCGCCAATCATCTTGGGGTCTCCTGAAGACGTGACTGAGTTCCTGGAGCTGTATAAGAAGCACGCTGCCAAATGAAGAGCTGGCCTTGCCCACACCAAATAGAATTGCCTTTTATCTGGACCTTTGATCTCACAGGGTGCTACCCCATTCTGACTGTGCATCAGATATTCCTAGACATAGAAATAAAAAGTATGGATATTTTCACCATCAAATGCTGTGTAATGCCTTATGCTGCCTAACCAAAACGCTATCTCAGTAATGCCACAGATGGTCACGATATATTTTGAGTGGATAGAGGAGAAATAAACATATTCTTCCTTTTTCTAAAAAAAAAAGTCTTCATTGCTTTGTGCCAAATAACAGTAATAATAATAACAGCTAATGCATATAACATTAGATAACTCATTTAATCTTCATAACAACCTTATGAATTGGGCACTGTGAATAACCCATTTTGCAGTTGATGAAATGGAGGACCGAGAGGTGAGGTAATCCGCCCAAGGTCACCAGCCCATGAGCGACAGAGCTGGGATACGAACCCAGGCAGTCTGGCCACTAAACTCGGAGTTAATGAATTGCTTCTCCTGTGTGTTGTCTGTTCAGGTCTGGGTGTGCAGGATCAACATGAGCAATGCTGTTAAGCCCTCCTGGGAACTGGAGAAGTGATACATTATCGGTGGTACCCATCTAGGACCTCTTGGCCTCCTGTACATGGGTGTAAGCATCTGAGGCACAAATGAAGGTTTATGTTATTACTCAGTGATAAGTTTTTTATAAAAACAAAACACTTCATTGAATTAACATAATATAATAATTCCTAAGGTTTAATTACCATAAAGAAAAGGATTCATCATAAGAACAAGATTTAAGGAAATACAATTTGTTGCAAACAAGCACGTTTCTATTAGGCTCTGTAAAAACAGTTCCTCCCTTAGCTGACCCTGGTTCTTTCTGGACTGGAATTCCAAGATTGTAGCAAGTAATATCAGATGTTAAGAAACATCTGGACTTTCTTAAGCTCTACATATATTAGGATTTTGCCAATGGAATGTAGGTGGAAATGATGTATACTAATTCTAGTTTGAAAATCCAATGAATAATCCTTCATCCACTCTTTTCCATGCATTAAACGTCATGCGTTTCAATGACAGTATTACAACACGACAAAAGCCTGGGTGCCTGAGCCACCACTCTGTCTACATTAGGTTGTGATGTGAAATAGAAATGAACCTTTGATGTGCTAAGCTACTAGGATTTCAGGCTTATTAGTTACTGCAACATAACCTAGGCCATCCTAAGACTGAGCTTGGATAAGCTTTTTTTTTTTTTTTAACTTCTCTGAACCTCAGTTTCTTCATTAAAAAAATGTTAATTGTAGTACTTATTGTTGTAGTCAAGGCCATATTCACTGTAAGTAACCTTCTTAGGCCAACTAAATCAGAAAGGGAATTTGTTGGAAAGATTCAAGGGGATCTCATGAAGTCCAGTACCCACTGCAGAGGACAGCTTACAAAGGACACATCCTTCTTAGTTCCAGCATTATCATCCAATTCACTAGTGTCTCTGCGTCTCAAGCTAAGTTCCCAGGACAGAAAATCTGATTGGCTCACCTTATATCAAATGTCTACCTCTGATCCAGTCAGCTGCAGCCAGAGACAGGGTCACACAAGCAAATGTGTCTTGAATCTTCCTCTTATGAGCAGGGTGCACTTTTCTCCAAGATGGGGATCATGGGCTGAGCAGATACCTCAAAGATATCACACACAGGGATGTTGAGGTTACATGAAAAGGCATATGCCGGGCTGATTCTGCATTGTCAGGAGCTTGGAAGTCACCACTCCAGCCTAACTGCAAGTGAAAAGCTGAAAACGCTGAAAAGTCAAAAACTCTTCTTGGGTCCATAAGAGAAGGAAGGACACAGGGCAAACCATTGCCCCCAAGGTTGGCGAGACAGGTGAAAACAGGCAGTCACATCTCACCAGAGCAAAGACTCATGAAGGGAAATTGCTGCAGGGGCCAGTGCTGGGGTCTAAAGCCTGAACTGTAATTAACAAATTGCTGGAAGCTCAGCGTGGACAGTTCTGAGAGTTAAAAACTCCAGGGCGACCTACAGGGGGCTCCCCAGTATTGTGAGTTTTACCTCTAGGAGCTTGACCAGGATCCCACAGTGAATGCTGGAGAAGATACTGGGCTTCTGGCTGGGGATGGGAAAAGGAAACATTTTGAAACACACCAGAGTTCGCTGTTCTTAACAAGGCCTGCCCTCAGGGGACATGAGTTAACTAGAGCAACCCAATCAAGGATTATCAGTCTTAACTGACCTGGGGTAGGGAAATACCCAACTCTAGCCAATTCTAGCCATCCCATACCACTTAAAGGGGGAGAAAAAAACGGAGAAACACTTGTGAAGTTCACAATCTAGAAGCACAGGCTCACTAAACGCTGAGACCTAATCACAGGACTAGGTCCCTCCCCTCACATCTCACCACCTCCTTACTAAAGGCCTATTTACAGCAGTTCCTTTTATCCAGTACACTATGTCCAGCTATCAAGAAAGAATTACAAGGCAAACCAAAGGGCAAAAAAACCACAATTTGAAGAGACAGAGCAAGCTTCAGAGTAAGACATGGCAGGGATGTTGGAATTACCAGCCTGGGAATTTAAAACAATTATGATGGGACTTCCCTGATGGTGCAGTGGTTAAGAATCTGCCTGCCAATGCAGGGGACATGGGTTCGATCCCTGGTCCAGGAAGATCCCACATGCTGTGGAGCAACTAAGCCTGTGCGCCACAACTACTGAGCCGGTGTGCCACAACTACTGAAGCCTGTGCACTCTAGGGCCTGCATGCCACAACTACTGAGCCTGTGGGCTGCAACCACTGAAGCCCACGCGCCTAGAGCCCGTGCTCTGCAGCAAGAGAATCCTCTCAATGAGAAGCCCATGCACCGCAATGAAGAGTAGCCCCCACTCACTGCAGCTAAAGAAAGCCCATGTGCAGCAACAAAGACCCAACACAGCCAAAAATAAATAAAATTCAAAAAAAAAAAATAAGACTATGATAAATTTGCTAGGGACTCTAATGGATAGAGAGCATGCAAGAACAGATGGGCAATGTAAGCAGAGAGAAGGAAATCCTAAGAACCAAAAAGAAATACTAGAGATTAAAAAAAACATTGTCACAGAAATGAAGAATGGCTTTGATTGGAATTTGATGGTCATGGCTGAGGAAGGAATCTCCGAGCCTTAGTATATATCAAAAACCTTTGAAAACTGAAAAGCAAAGAAAAACATAGACTGGAAAAAAAAAACTAACAAACAAACCAGGATATCCAAGGACTGTGGGACAACTACAAAAGATGTAACATGCATATTGGGAACATCAGGAGAAGAAGAAGAAAGAGAGAAAGGAACAGAAGAAATATTTGAAATAATAATGACTGAGAATTTCCTCCAAGTTAATGTCAGACACCAAACCACAGATCCAGGAAATTCACAGAGTAACACACAGGATAAATGCCAAAAAACCACACCTAAGCCTAACATCATCAAACTACAGAAAATCAAAGATAAAGAAAAAATCCTGAAAGAAGCCAGAAGAGGAAATAAACATCTTACCTACAGAGGAACAAAGAATTACATCTGACTTCTCCTCAGAAACCATGCAAACAAGAAGACTTGGAGTGAAATATTTAAAGTGTTTAGAGGAAAAAACCCATCAACCTTTGAATTCTGTACCCTGTAAAATTATCCATCAAAAGTGGAGAAGGACTTCACTGGTGGTCCACTGGTTAAGACTTTGCCTTCCAATGCAGGGGGTGTGGGTTTGATCCCTGGTCAGGGAGCTATAATCCTACATGCCCCATGGCCAAAACACCAAAATGTAAAACAAAAGCAATATTGTAACAAATTCAATAAAGACTTCAAAAAAAAAAAGTGAAGGAGAAACAAAAACTTTTATTAACTAACAAAAATTGAGGGCATTTGTTGCTAGTAGGTCTTCCTTGCAAGAAATGTTAAATGATGTTCTTTAGAGAGAAGGAAAATGATATAGGTCAGAAGCTTGGATCTACATAAAGAAAGGAAGAGCGTTGAAGAAGGAAAAAAAGATAAAATAAAAACTTTTATTTTTTCTTCTTAATTGATCTAACAGACAACAGTTTGTTCAAAATAGCAACAATGCATTCAATTATATCTGCTTATGTATATATCATATATATGCACTTATGTATGCTTACATATAAGTGAAATGAATGATAGCAATTATACAGGGACAGGAGGATGGAATTAGAATTATTTTGTTATTATAAGGTACTCACAACTACCCATGAAGAGGTACATGTTATTTGAAAGTGAAATTGGATTAATTGTAAATGTATATTGCAAACTCTAGGGAAAGCACTAAAAAAAGTAAAAGGAAGTATAACTGATATGCTAAGAAAGGAAAGAAAAGGAAATCATATAAAATGACGAATAAAAATCACAAAAGGCAGAAAAAGAAAGGAAGACAACAATAGGAACAAAGAATAAGGGCAAAAAATAGAAAATAGTAACAAATATGGTTACTATTTTCCCTTAATCCAACTGTATCAATAATCACTTTGAATGTCAATGATCTAAATACACCAATTAAAAGAGTGGATCGAAAACATGACCTAACTATATGTTGTCTACAAGAAACCCACTTTAAATATAAAGACACATATAGATTAAAAGTAAATGGATGGAGAAAAATATATCATGCTAACACTAATGAAAAGAGAGCAGGAGTAGCTATATTAATGTCAGACAGAACATACTTCAAAGTAAGGAAAGTTATTAGGGATAAAGAGGGGTATTACATAATAATAAAGGAGTCAATTCTCCAACAAGACATAATAATGTATGTGCCTAACAACAGAGCATCAAACTACATGAGGCAAAATGGATAAAACTGTAAGGAGGAAGATGAATCCACTATCATAGCTCGGGATTTCAACACTCAGAAATGGAAAGGCCCAGCAGGCGAAAATCAATAAGCACATAGTTGAACTTAACACCATTTATCAACAAGATATAATTGACATCTACAGACTACTTCATCCAACAACAGCAGAATACACATTTTCCTCAAGCTTTCATGGAACATTCACCAATATAAACCACATTCTGGGCCATAAAACATACCTTAACATATTTAAAAGAATAGAAATCACACAATGTCTGCTTTTAGACCACAATGGAAATAAACTAGAAACCAACAACAGAAAGATAAGTGGAAAATCCCAAAATACATGGAGATTCAATAACATACTTCTAAATAACATATGGATGAAAGAAAAACATCTCAAGAGAAATTTTAAAATATTTTGAACTAAATGAAAGTAAAAATACAACTTATCAAAATTTGTGGGATACAGTGAAAAGCAGTGCTTAGAGGGAAATTTATAGCATTAAATGCATATATTAGAGAATAAGAAAGATCTAAAATCAATCTAAGTTTCCACCATAGGAATCTAGGAAAAGAAGAACAAATTAAACCCAAAGTAAGCAGAAGAAAGGAAATAATAAGAATTAGAGCAGAAATCAATGAAAGTAAAAATTAGAAATCAATAAAGAAAATCAACAAAACCAAAACCTGGTTCTTTGAAAAGATCAAAAGATCTTATCAATTGATAAGCCTCTAGCCAGGCTAACTAAGAAAAAAGAGAGAAGACATAAATTACTAGTATCAGAAATAAAAGATGGGACATTACTACAGATCCTTTGGAAATTAAAACGATGATGAAGGGGACTTCCCTGGTGGCCCAGTGGTTAAGAATCTGCTTTCCAATGCAGGGGACACGAGTTTGATCCCCGGTCAGGGAACAAAAATCCCACATGCTACAGGACAATTAAGCCCACATGCCACAACTACTGAGCCCACACGCTCTGGACCCTGCATGCCACAACTAGAGAGAAGCCTGTGCTCTGCAACAAAGAGCCCATGAGCTGCAATGAAAGATCCCGCATGCCACAATGAAGATCTGCATGCCACATCTAAGACCTGATGCAGCTAAATAAATAAATAAATAAAAAGCAAAACATATGTTTAAAAAAATACATGAATAAAAAAAAACGGATGATGAAGGAATACTATGAACAGCTCTATGCCCAAAAATTTGATAACCCAGATAAAATGGATCAAATAACTTGAAAGACACAATCTGCCAAAATTCACACAAGAAGTAGATGATATGAATAGGCCTATATTAAAGAAATTGGATCAATCATTAATACCCTCCAAAACCAAAAGCACAAAGCTCAGATGGGTTTATTAGTGAATTCTACCAAACATTTAAGGAAGAAAAAATATCAATTCTTTACAATCTCTTTCAGAGGATAGAAGCAGAGGAAATGCTTCCTAACATATTCAATGAGGCCAACATTCCCTTAATACCAAAACCAGGCAAAGACATTACAAGCAAAGAAAACTACAAACCAATATCTCCCATGAACATAGATGCAAAAATCCTTAACAAAATATTAGCAAATTAAATTTAAAAACTTATAAAAATAATTATATACCATGACTAAGTAGGATTTATCCAGGTATGCAAGGCTGGTTCAACATTTGAAAATCAAATAATGTAATCCATCACGTAACAGACTAAAAATGAAAAATCACAAAATCATACCAATAGATGCAAAAAAAGCATTTGACAAAATCCATTTAAGATAAAAACTCTCAGTAAACTAGGACTAGAAGAGAATTTTCTCAACTTGATAAAGACTGTCTATAAAAACCCTACAGATAATATCATATTTAATGATGAGAAACTCAAAGCTTTCCCATTAAGATCAGGTACAAGTCAAGGATGTTCCCTCTCACCACTTGTTTTCAATGTCATACTGGAAGTCCTTGCTAATGCAATAAGGCAATAAAAGAAAATAAAAAATATACATATTGGGAAGGAAGATATAAAAGTGCTTTTGTTCACAGATGACATTATTGTCTATGTAGAAAATCCAAAAGAATTGACACACCAAAAAACTCCTGGGGCTATTAAACAATTATAGCAAGGTTGCAGGATTCAAGGTTAATATACAAAAGTCAATTGTTTTCCTATATACCAATAATGAATAGGTGGAATCTGAAATTAGAAACATAATACCATTGACACTGGAACCTAAAAAAATGAAATAGTACAAATCTAACAAACAAAATGTTTATAAGATCTGTATGAGGAAAACCACAAAACTCTGATGAATGAAATCAAAGAAGAACTAAATCAGTGGATAGACTCAATATTGTCAAGATGTCAGTTCTTCCCAATTTGTTCTATACATTCAATGCAATCCCAGTCAAAATCCAAGCAAGTCATTTTACGGATATTGTCAAACTGATTCTAAAATTTATACGGAGAGACAAAAGACCCAGATTTGCCAACACAATATTGAAGGAGAAGAAAGAGTTGGAGGACTGTTGCTACCTGACTTCAAGACTTATGATAAAGCTACAGTAATTAAGACAATGTGGTACTGTATTGGCAAAAGAATAGACAGATAGGTCAATGGAACAGAATAGAGAGCCCATAAATAGACCCCCATAAATATAGTCAACTGATCTTTGACAAAGGAGAAAAGGCAAAAAATGGAGTAAAGAGAGTCTCTTGAACAAATAGTGCCAGAACAACTGGACATTCACATGCAAAAAAATGAATCTAGACACAGACCTTACACCCTTCACAAAAATTAACTCAAAGTAGATCATAGGCCTAAATGTAAAATGCAAAACTAAAACTCTTAAAAGATAATATAGGAGAAAACCTAGATGACCGTGGGTATGGTGATGCCTTTTTAGATACAGTACCAAATAAACAATCCATGAAGGGAGTAATTGATAAGCTGGAATTTATTAAAATTAAAAACTTCTGCTCTGGGAAAGACAGTATCATGAGAATGAGAAGACAAACCACAAACTGAGAGAAAATATTTACAAAAGACACATCTGATAAAGGACTGTTAATCCTTAAAACTGAACAATACGAAAACAACAGATTAAAAAATGGGCCAAAGACACCTCACCAAAGACACCTCACCTCACAGATAACAAATAAGCATATGAAAAGATGCTCCACATCATATGTCATCAGGAAAATGCAAATTAAAACAACAATGAGACATTCCTACACACCTATTAGAATGACCAAAATCCAGAATACCAAATGCTGGTGAGGATGTGGAGCAACAGGAACTCTCATCCATTGCTGGTGGGAATGCAAATTGGTACAGCCACTTCAGAAGACAGTTGGAGGTTTCTTACAAAACTAAACATACTCTCGCCCTATGATCCAGCAATCACACTCCTTGGTATTTACCCAAAGGAGCTGAAAACTTAACATTAGTACAAAAACCTGCAGACTGTTGTTAATAGTAGCTTTATTCATAATTGCTAAGACTTGGTGGCAACCAGGATGTCCTTCAGTAGAGGAATGAATAAATAAACTGTGGTACATCCAGACAATGGAATATTATTCATTGCTAAAAGAAATGAGCTATCAAGCAATGAAAAGACATGAAGGAATCTTAAATGCATATTACTAAGTGAAAGCAGCCGATCTGAAAAGGCTACCTACTGCATGATTCTAACTATTTTACATTCTGGAGAAAGCAAAACTACGGAGGCAATAAGAATATCAGTGGTCACTAGGGGTGAGGTGGTGGGGAGCGATGAAAGGCAGAGCACAGAGAATTTTTAGGGCAGTGAAACTACTCTGTGTGATATTATGATAGATATATGCCATTATACAATTGTCCAGACCCACAGAATGTACAACACCCATAGTGAACCTTAAGGTAAACTATGGATTTTGGGTGATAATGATGGGTTAATGTAGGTTCATTTTTGTAAAAAAAAAAAAAAAAAAAAAAGAGAAAAAAGAAATACCATTCTGGTGAGTGATGTTGATAACAAGGAAGGCCGTGCATGTGTGGGTACAGGGGGAAATGAGGAATCTCTGTACCTCCTCGCAATTTTGTTGTAAACCTAAACTACTCTAAAAGATAAAGCCTTATATATATATATTTTTTTAAAAAGCATAGTATGATGAGAATATAAGTAAATGGTGCAATGGGTACCAAAGAATTAAAATATAGTTCCAACATATGCCAGTCCCACTTTAACTTTATTTTTGCATTTGAAGAATGTATATAGCACTTTCCTACGTATTTTTATACATTGAAAACTAGACTTGGTATCTTGGTAAAACTATGTTATAGGAAAGCAGAAATTGTATTCTTTATTTTTTATCTTTGTTTTCTGTTATCCTACAAAGCTGATGCTTAAGCATCAAGCCGGTTTCACTGGCACATGAGAAAAGGAAGATGCGATCTGCAAAGAAACAGAGTTCCTATGTGAAGCTGTTTAGAATGGCACTCAATGTTCAGTGCTCAGGTATGTAGTAAGTACTGTAGTCCTATGGGGGCAAGTGTGTAGATATTTTGAAACATTTTGCCATAATTGTAAAATTTTTTGCATTTTTAACCTAATGGCATTATTTCCTTTTTTTTTCGTTTTTTTCAAATTTATTTATTTATTTATTTATATTTTTGGCTGTGTTAGGTTTTCGTTGCTGCCCGCTGGCTTTCTCTAGTTGAGGCGAGTGGGGGCTACTCTTCGTTGCGGTGTGCCGGCTTCTTACTGTGGTGGCTTCGCTTGTTGTGGAGCACGGGCTCTAGGCGTGTGGGCTTCAACAGTTGTGGCACACGGGCTCAGTAGTTGTGGCTCGCGGGCTCTAGAGCGCAGGCTCAGTAGCTGTAACGCACGAGCTTAGTTGCTCCACGGCATGTGGGATCTTCCCGGACCAGGGCTCGAACCCATGTCCCCTACATTGGCAGGCAGATTCTTAACCACTGCGCCACCAGGGAAGCCCAGCATTATTTCTTATAATAAAACCTTTTCTGATTGAAAACTTCAAAAACAAAGTAAAACAAAAAGCTATGTTGGGGACTTCCCTGGTGGTCCAATGGTTAAAGACTCCACGCTCCCAATGCAGGGGGCCCGGGTTCAATTCCTGCTCAGGGAACTAGATCTCGCATGCTGCAACTAAGACCAGGTGAAGCCAAATAAACAAATAAATATTAAAAACAAAACAAAACAAAAACAAAAAAACCTATGTTGGGATTACATAAAGCATCTTAGCAGAGTTCTGCTAACAAAGAATGGTCCCTCAGCTGATATTCTAGAGGCACATTCCAGATCCTTGTCTTTGGGTGGAGGGTCCTGAGTCAGGAGTAAGATTGCCCCAGCCATTAGGACGGTCTGCTTGACCTTATTTACTTAGACTGAGGTCTGTGAGCATCTTTCACTAAGCAGAACAAAGCCAAAGATAGCTTTGTGGTCACCAGTGTATCCTTGGCACTGAAATAAATGTGAGCTGGATGCTCTTCTACCTTCCTCCAGGCTTTCACCACAGCTGCTCTTTCAGTTTCCACCCTGTCCTGTGCCCTGAAAGAACTTTGGCATTTGCTGAAAGGTCATCAGCTGCAATTTTAGACCATTGGGTAACAAACTTCTGACATTTAAATGCAGCTGCAAAGTGGTGGGATTGCTGTACCGCCTGTCAGCCTGGGCTGGACGGTGACAGAAGTAGCAGCCCCTCCCTCAGATCCCTTTATGGACGAGTGGTTGACTGCTTATAAAGGACACCAGCCAATACTCTCCCTTCTGACTCCCGAAGTATCTAGTCTTGCTCGTTCTTAACATCCACGGTGTGCTGGGCACCAGGGATTCTCCAGCCAGTTGTGCTGTTAGTTTACTTCCAATCTCTTGTGAACAAATACATAATAAAAATTAACTAGATGGGCTTCCCTGGTGGCGCAGTGGTTGAGAATCTGCCTGCCAATGCAGGGGACACGGGTTCGAGCCCTGGTCTGGGAAGATCCCACATGCCGCGGAGCAACTAGGCCCGTGAGCCACAATAACTGAGCCTGCGCGTCTGGAGCCTGTGCTCCGCAACAGGAGAGGCCGCGATAGTGAGAGGGCCGCGCACCGTGATGAAGAGTGGCCCTCACTTGCCGCAACTAAATAATAAATAAATAAATAAATAAATAAACCCAAAGTTAAAAAAAAAAAAAAATAGATGTAACACGCAAGATTTCAGCTTTAAAAAAAAAAAATTAACTAGAAAGGCTAATAAACATGTGAAAAGATGCTCAACATCACCAATCATTAGGGAAATGCCAATCAAAGCCACAATGAGATACCATTTCATATCCATTAGGATGCTAGTTATAAAAAAACAAACAAACAAACAAAAAAAACAGAAAATAACAACTGTTGGCAAGGATGTTGAGACATTGGAACCCTTGTGCACTGCTGGTGGGAATGTAAAATGGTGCAGCCACTGTGGAAAATGGTACAGTGATTCCTCAAGAAGTTAAACATAGAATTACCATATGATCCAGCAATTCTACTTCTGTGTATGTATATACCCAAAAAAAACTGAAAGCAGGGACTTGAACATGTATTTGTCCTACTGTGGACATGATAGCATTATTCACAATAGCCAAAAGGTGGAAACAACCAAAGTGTCCGTCGATGGATTAATGGGTAAACAAAATGTGGTATATCCACCAATGGAATATTATTCGGTCTTAAAAAGGAAGGAAATTCAGACACATGCTACAACATGGATGAACCTTGAAAATATGATGCTAAGTGAAATAAGCCAGCCACAAAAGGAGAAATATTGTATGATTCCACTTATATGAAGTACCTAGAATAGTCAAATTCATAGAAACAGAAAGTAGAATTGCTGGTTGTCAGGGACTAAGGATTGAGGGGGAAGAGAGAGTTATTGTTTAATAGGCACAGAGTTTCACTTTACAGTAAAATGACTTTTTAAAAATGTACAGTTCTCTGAATTTTAACACATGTATGGGTTCAAGTTGCCATCACCATAATCAGCATACAGAACAGTTCCATCAGGCAAAAAATTCCCCATCCTGTCCTCCCTGCCCCACACCAACTATCCCCGGCAACCATGAAGTTGGTCTCTAACGCTCTAATTTTGTCTCTTTGAGAATATCATATAAATGGAATCATACAGCATATAGTCTTTTAAGACTGGCTTCTTTCACCCAGCATAGTGCCTTTGAGATTAGTGCCAGTGCCACATGTAACAACAGCTTGTTCCTTTTTATTGCTGAATAGTGTTCTATTTTATGGATCTGCCACAGTTTCTTTACCACCATTGAAGAGCATTTGGGTGTTAGCAGTCCCTGACAATTATAAATAGAGCTGCTATAAATATTCACGAATGGGTTTTGGTGTGAACATACAATTCATTTCTCTAGGGAAGATGTGACAGTCCACTCTGAGTGGCATCGTTTTGTACCACCACGGGGGAAACCCTCTTAATCAGATGATGACATTCGACTTCAAAGGAAATCTGGCAACCAATCAGCCAGGCCACTCTCTTTATCTTGTAGCCATTTACTGGCCCAGAACTCCTAATATCCAGCCACTGCTCTTTCTATAATTATGTCTGAAGAATCATGGTTGATCTCCCATGTGAAAGACAAAACTGAGTTATGTGTTGATGGCAACATGAAACATCAGGATCAAAGAAAGTTCCATTCTACAGTCCTCACAATTTCCAGAAGCTCTTGGGGAAGAAAAAGAAAGTTTTCCAATTTAGACCCTGGTGATGTCAAAATTAAAATGTTCTGACATAGAAGCTCCTCTTCTAGGGCTGTATCTTACTGAAGCCCTCACACAAGCACATACACAAAGGTAAGGATCTTGGTGCAGCATTGTTTGAGGAGCAAATATTTCAAAAAAAACTGACTGTCCACACGTGGGAAAGCAGTATGTCTCTGTGTGTCGACACGGATGTGTTTCCCAGCTGTTTTGCTGTGGCAGACACTTCCGATTGGTTGATTCAATATCAGTGCCCGACTCTTGGCAGCAAAGCATCATCATATGCCGTAAATCTGGCCAATGCTACAAAAGTGGAAGGCTACTTGGGGTGGGGGTGCAGGGTAGGCAGAGGGTGTTTCTGGGGAACTATTTCTTTCCTAATAAAAGGGAATGGGTGTGGTTGCCCTTCTCCCCTCTTTCTGTCTTCAGATGTTCAGAGCTGTAGTGGTCATTTTGTGCCCGTGAGATGATAAGCTTGGAGGCAAAAGCCAGCTGACCGAGGATTATGGAGAAGAGACAGAGAGGGGTTCCTAATGGAACTTTTGACCAGCTAAATGAATGCCAGCTGCTGCCTCGGAGAAAATATGAGACTAACGAACCCCACATATTTAAATCACTCTACGTTTGCTATTACTTGCAGCTAAACACATTCTGATTGAAGTAACTGTCAAAGGAAAAAAATCAACTTGCACAGCAATGTGCATATTGTCCTATTTTGTAAAATGAAATTGTATATGTATACATGATAGTTATACACACATCAACAAATGGGAAGGGTAATAACAACTAGCAAGTATTGAGCACCTACTATGACAGGCACGTCTTATCACTTTAATCCTCACAACCACTCTGTCAGGTAGATGTTTTATTGCTATCACCATTTACAAGTGAGGAAACTGAGGCTTCAGGAGCTTTTCCAAACTGTACAACTAGCAGATGACTAGCCTGGGACTTGGAGCCAGGTGTCTCTGCCCCTAGAGAAAGTGCTTGAACCACCCGATGCAGACCTCCTCCCCTGTTTACAAATACAGACCCCCACCACCTCTAATGCAGTTATTTCTAGGCAGTGGGTTGGAGGATGGGCTGGTTCTGTAGTGTTTCCTTTTCAATAAGCAAGCATCATTTTTGCTATAAAAATGCAAATCTAGAGAAATTGAAAAAATAAAGAATTGATAAAATAACCCTAGTGCTAGGCACTAGGAATATTTTTTTCTTCCAGATTTGAATACCTATTATAAATATCCATCCAATTATACATGCTTTTTGGAATTTAAAAGCATCCTTTTCAAACATATGAAAGAACCCTGGCTAAGAAGTCCCAGGATTGCCATTATTTTGTTATGTGACCTATACCCCAGATAAGATATCTGCCAATCTGCCTCCTGCAATGTGAGGGAATGGGGCCCTGCAGTAGATACATGTGAAGAAACCTTCTGAGTCTTTGAATAAGAGGGTTTTATGGACCTTTTTCTTGTTTTTTTTTTTTTTTTTTTTTTTAGTGGCTGTAATTCTCATCTCTTACCTTTACTAAACGGTTGCTTCTTAGGATCTTTAAAGAAAAAGGCTCGTCAAGAAAAAGTAGGTCTGTGTTTCCCAGCTGCCCGGTTCTATTTACAGCTTGGCAGCCTTCAGATCAGCCAGGCCCGAGAGGTTTCCTTGAGGACTCGCCCAGTTATTTCAACCACGTGGCCTGGGGCACTTTCCCTTAAAGGTCCTGGCACGGCCAGTACAGATTTCTAATCAGCTCTGATACCGCAGAGCCACTGACCAGCCCTTAGAGATAAGGCTTTCTTCTGCAGGGAGAAAAGGATTTGAAAAACTACCCGCCGCAATGGGGGACAGAAGCCCCTTCGCAACGGACATGCTCACCCTGACCCGCTATGTTATGGAAAAGGGGCGTCAGGCCAAAGGCACCGGGGAGCTCACACAGCTGCTCAACTCCATGCTGACGGCCATCAAAGCCATCTCCTCGGCCGTGCGCAAGGCCGGCCTAGCCCATCTGTGAGTCTACCCCCCCCTCCCCCCCGCCCCCCCCGCCCCCCCCCGCCCCGCGCCACCCCGGCGACACGCAGCGACGGGGGCCCAGGTGGGGGTGGGCAGAGCTCTAGGTGCTTGGGCCGAAACTGGCTCAGAAGTATTAGCCCGTGCGCCCTGGAGGGAAGTTGCCTTTAAAGTTTCTGCCAGGTGTGCTTTGATAAAGGGGCCTTTGACTTGTTTCAAGAAAGAAACAAATACTTGGAGACATGCTATGGAGAAAAAGTATATAATTTTCCCAGTTACCATGTATTATAATGATAACAAGCTCAGGGGCTTGTTGCATTGAAACATATCCTGAGTTATCGTGACTTGTGCTTGCATTCTCACTGGCACAAAGCAACCGCCAGTAGGCTTGAGAGGACGCTTGACGCCCTTTGCAGATATGAGTGTTTTATTACCATGACCTTTGCCCATAGTCATTAGGAGGTAGAAATCATTTACTGAATCCCAGGGCCCGTCATCCATCTCCTTTCTCACCATCGAAAAGAGTCTTTTGCTTTTAAAACAATATTTTATTTCTTCTCTGTGACTCAATCTTCTCTCCACTTGGTGTGCAGGAAGCTAGGAGGTGCTGGGCCCGGGAGGAGGGCATGCACAGTGTTCTCCCACTTTGCTCTCTTGGTGCTTTACCCAAGTTCATGCTACAGCTGCTGATTCTCACAGCCAAGGGTCCAGTTTAAGTCTGTGGTGAAAAGAAGCAGTCTTTCTTTGGGCTTCCATTTTCCTGGTAGCAATTGCCGTGGAGGTCCTCGCAGAAGATGAAGAGACCCATTGTTGTTATTATTATTATTATTCCAAAATGAAGAAATAACAAAGTCCAATAATTTGAAATATTTATTCAAACAACTTAGTACTTTTAACACACAAAAAATGTGATAATTACAGACTTTATTTATATAATGCTTTGTGACTCAGTAATGAGCTCCAAGTTAAAGGTGATTGTGACTGGTTTTCCCCCTGTCTGTGTATTGCTATAACTGTATGAGTACCTCATTTGGCAATAATGGCCAGCTCTACCTTTAAAGACCTTCATGAACGTGAGACACAGCTACTTGCCTCTGTTCTGCTCCTATCTGGTGGTGAGCTGGGCTACGCATAGAGCAGTTTCCTGGGTTGCCTGCTGACCTCTCAGTGTTACCCATGTTAATGGGCTCCCCAGTGCAGGGGGGCTGGGCTGGGCAGGGGCTGCTGTGGTGGGGTCGTGCTAATCGCTGCAGAACTCTGACTTTGTGGCCATGGAGTGTCCAGAGGACGTGGACTCAGCGGTTGGATAATTCAGGCGCTCCTCTGACTTGGTTTTTTGTGCCATGTGATCATGGTCAATGATCTACTCTCGCTGTAAAATTGTAAAACGGATTGGATACTAATAGCACCTAACTCGTAGGGCTAGTTGTAAGGCTTAGTAGGTCCATGTGATGATGACTTCGACAGTGCCAGCCCCATAATAAATGCTCCTTATTACTGTGGCTCCAAGCCCGAACCTGGGGAAATTTGCCGGCTAACAGGGCGATGTCGCTGACTCACCACTAGGTGGCAGGCGCAGCCCGTGGAAACAAGACGTCAGGCTTTCGCATTTTCTCGGAGGCTGAGGCAGGTGTCCTCCGTAAAGCAGAGACCACGTATTTTGCCAATTCAGGCCACATCCTTCCCTGGGTGCCTCTGTAATAGATACCCAAAGTGTCAGTGGGAGAAGTCCATTGTCTGGAAATTCCTTCTTTCTAATAAGATGCTGAGATAATTTTAAGAGGACCCTGGAATTGCTTCTCAAAGAGCTAAAAGGTTGCATCCTATCCCAGAGCAATTCTGCTCATGAAAATGGGACTTTAACATATTCCTGCCACTTTCCCATTTAGGGGGCCTCAAGCCCCTCATTCCTTTGCTTCCTCTTTTTGGGAAGACATTTCTAGACACCTGCTCGATAAATGCAAAACGGATCAGAAAGTCTCATATTTTTCTTCTTTTTTCTCTGCTCCTTTCTGTAGCAAGAAGGGAATGCTAGAATACCACCCCTGGAATCCTCTCCACAGCTTTCTAGTGTCAAAACAGCAGAACAATCCATTAAAAAATTATCAGTAAAGCTTAAATGTTAGTTAAGATCGTAAAAAATACTGTCTTACGGGTTAAAAAGCGTTTTTCTGCCCGTGATCTAACTTGGAGCAGTTGTCAGGCAATTAGATCTCATTGTGAGGATCTTCCATTCTTTCTGAAAGGAGGGGTGTGGATGGTGGGAGGGGGCAGGCAGAGCAGAATGCCCCGCACCTGCAGGGAGGGTGCAGAGGGTGGGTTGAGGGGCGGGATAAGGGCGGGGTTGTTGTGGAGGTGGAGGAAGTGTTTGCAAAGCACAGGACAGAGAGCCTGTTTCTCAGCTCCACCACCCACAGGCCTCGGGCACCCCAGCTCTTCATTCTCCGGTAGAAGCCCCATCAAGATTCCAGTTAAACAAGAGGACTGGGTTTGTGGACCCTTTAAATTCTGATGCAAAATAACCCAGTTTTGTGGCTGCTGTTGTGTGTTTGCTTTTATTTTGAACCAGAAGGTACAGTCTTTGAGGTGAGGCCACCAGTATTGTTTTCCAAGGCAGATCTCATCACATCAGACATCAAGTGATGGGGGGATCTGTGGGGGAGGGGAGAGGCTGTCAATCAGGGAAAAGGGTGGGAAATGAGTTGTCCCCCGCCCCGGCTTAGGGTGAATCAGTGGATCTCAACCCTGGCTACCTGTTAGAGCCGCCTGAGGATTCCTTCAACAAATAAATGGCATTAACAAAAAGGAGAGGGAGGGAATTACTTTCCTGCCATCCATTCTTCATAATTCAGTGAACGTATATTGAGCATCTGAGCACTGTGGAAACAAGTACAGTGAGTCACAGCTCTTGCCTTCGGTGAGCAGATAATCCAGCAGGAAGGACATTCCCACAAACAGATTGTGAGCTGCTCTGGAAAGGCTGACAAGGCTGTATCTGGTGTGTGTGGCACCAGGGAAGCTTCTGGAAGAGGTTAGGAGGGCAAGTAGAAGAAAGCTGTCTGTGGGCAGAAAGCACTCCCGTGGGGGGGATACCATGAGTGAAGGGGGAGAGGAGAGAAGCAGCTTGCTGGGTGCTGGTGGCCTCAGGACCTTGGTGGCTGTTGGCATGAGAAAGGCTTGAGGGGGGTGATAGCCATGTGGCTCACGGAGAGAAGAGCATGGGGGGTGGGGGACAGGGAACCCAGGGGTCTGTGTAAGGCAGGTGTGTGCCTGTTGGGTTCCAGAGGCTGAGACTGAGGGTGAGAGGGCCAAGAGGCAAGGCCAGTGTGGGACCAGGCCTTCCTTGGTGCAGCCTGAAACCCACTGTGGGGGGCCTGGGGACTCTGGAGAGACAGGGGTGATCTGACTGATTTTAGAAGGATCCCACCCACAAGGTTGGGAGCTGGAGACTTTTTTTTTTTTTTTTTTTGGCCGAGCCACGCAGCTTTCGGGATCTTAGTTCCCCAACCAGGGATCAAACCCGGGCCTGGGGAAGTGAAAGCACTGAGTCCTAACCACGGGACCCCCAGGGAATTCCCTGGAGACCTTTGCATAGCAATCCTCTAAAACACAAAGCCTCCAGATAGAATTCTTACAGTAGTGTTCATTCTTACATTGCTTGGAATGGTGGTAAAGAATCAAATCAAACTAGTTAAGTCTGTCCCCCACTTTCCTTCTTATTCAAGTAATGCCAAGCTACAGCAGAGCAAATTTTAGTTCAGCCCAGCAGGCCACTATTTGAGGATAATCAACAAATACTAGAAATTCTGGGGCTGGAAAGCCACGGTCCTTTATTTTTTAGAGTTATTAATTATGGCGATGTGTCTGACTTTATGAATTCTCTCTCCCAGGGCGGGGGGCAGGGTTGCTCGTTAGTAAGATTGAATTCTGGTTAGTGTTACTGGGACGACGAGGGACTTAGGACAATATCCCTGAGGTGTAAAGGAACCAAGGGTAAGAACCAGCGCTGTGAGAGAGGACGCACTTGGTCGTATTTATAATTTGGAGACTCTGGAGCCATGAAGGGAAAAGAGGGATACAGGGGTGGTATCTTGGCGTCTGGGCATCTTTGCTGGAGTCCAGGCTCCCTTCCTGATTTCCTCCAGCCTTTTGTCTTCTTAGGTACGGAATCGCGGGAAGCGTGAACGTGACAGGGGATGAGGTGAAGAAACTGGACGTGTTATCCAATTCCCTGGTGATCAACATGCTCCAGTCCTCCTACAGCACCTGCGTCCTGGTCTCGGAAGAGAATAAAGACGCGCTTGTCACCGCCCGGGAGAAGAGGGTGAGTGTGGCAGCCGGGCTGAAGTTCCTCTACTCACCAGTAGAGGGCGCAACTGAGTTGGGAAGACTTTGGTTGACTTGCTTTTTTTTATTTCTAGTATTTCCCTCTATTGCTTAATTTTTTATTTTCTGGAAACAAACAAGGGATTACATACTTCTTTAGTTGGAAGCCTTATGCTGTCTAGTCAAACAGACTCCGTAATAGGGCAGTTATTCATTCAGGAAATAAATCAGAGTGCTTTACCAAAACTTCTCAGTGGATGGGGTTCATCATGGGTTTTCACTTACTGTACTGGTAACAAGTCCCAACATTTTGGAGCGCTTGAAAATCCAGTCCAGTAAAAAGTAGAGTTCCTGTGGTACTATACCGTCTCTTAATCGTCTCATCCCCACTGTACTCTCAGCCCCTTCCCCAAGGCGGTTTGGTTTCAGCAGAGATTTCTTCATGCCTGACAAACTGTTAGACTAAAACATAAAAGAATTTGTAAAGATCGTTGCTCTGGCCTTAATGCAATGGTAAACTTGGTTACTGCAGGGCATGACTGGGGAGGGTCTATATTCACTATGTTTTCACAGTTTATTAAAAAAAAAAAAAGCTGGTAGCCAAAAAATTCAACCCATATTCAGCTGCTGTACAGTAATGCCAAATAAACGCTAAGACTGTTGGCCCTTGTTTTGTACAGTGGGTCTTGGGGACAAGGTGCCATTTCCTTGTGATTAGCTGAAAGGATGGAAAAAGTAAAGTAAAGCCAAATTTATTGAACACTTGCTGTAGGGTGGGGACTGTGCCAAAGCATGTTATACTTGTTGTCTCACATAATTAGGCTAAGTCACACCTATTATTTTCAACTTTCAATTTCCACCGATATGACTCTTGATTATCTCTCTGATCAAATCTCACGTTTTCTTTCCCTGTTGGCCTGAGCTACACAGGTCTTCACGCTAGTTCTTGAATACTCCTTGCTTGTTCCCACATCAGCTCGTGAACCTTCTCCAGCATATGCTTGATGTTCAACAAATACCTGTTGAATGCATGCATGTATGAAATGAATGGGCTGAATTGGCTTATCTACAGGGAGAATGGGGAATTTCCAAGCTTATGAATTCCACTGCCCTCCCCGCCTCACCTCCTGTTGAACAAGGAAAAAAGAAAGGAGAAAAGGAAGAAAGAAAGAAGGAAGGAAGGAAGGAAGGAAAGAAAGAAAGAAAGAAAGGAAGGAAAGAAAGGGAAAGAAAGAAAGGAAGAAAGCTCACATTAAGCTAGGGCATTACTCATTGGAAAGTCAGGGGAAAGTAGTTTAGTGGTGGGAAAAATGACTCCCATTTTACTTGATGCTTGATTACCAGTGTTTAATTAGCCAGGACACCCCAGTCCCCATCACTAAGGCTCTCACAGAACCTTGTACATAGGAGGCCTGTAAAAAGTATCTGGTGTTTTCTTTCCACCAAACTGCCGGTGACAGCAGCGTGAGTGGGCTTGAGGGACATGGTATCTCAAGACCCCACCTACTCTGTCTCTGGTCTTCACATCAGCAAGGTAGGGTGGATGCAGCAAAACCCAGAGGAGTATTTTTATTCTCCTGATGTAGTCATACATACCAGCTATTTTAATAAGACAAACCCAGAGGTCCTGGGACATTGTTCTGAGATTTTCTTTCAGTAAAAATGTGCTAAAATGAAAAAAGCCTGTCTGGGGAGAGGCTCAGAAGTATCAGTAAATCAATAGCCGACCTTACTGTGGACGTGGGTAGAGCTTGTCCAAATTCGTCTTCAGCTTCTCCACCTCTTCCCTGCAAGGTGCCCATTTCAGACCTGGTTTCCTCTCACACCCGCAGCAGCTCTGAGTCCCCACTGGTCCCAGGTAGGAGTGGAGGGTGGAGCCAGGGCAGGTGGGAGGAGAGCTATTTGGAGGTGGGTGGGACCTTCATCACCCTCTGTGGGTGTCAACTAATCTGTTTATGGGCAGGCGGGCTCTGAGCTGCACAGTTAATGTATGCTGATACACTATGCACTCCTTAAGTAATTGCATTTTTTGACGAGGATATCCCTTTGCTCTGAATCGCTTTTGGTGTAGTGTTGTCTGCCACACACAGCCACTTACACAGAGTGTGTTGCTCGGAAGGTGACCTGATCAGGTGTTCTGCCCTCTGTGCATGTAGGGGAAATACGTGGTCTGCTTTGACCCACTGGATGGATCTTCGAACATCGACTGCCTGGCCTCCATTGGAACCATATTTGCCATCTACAGAAAGGTGAGTAACCAGTATGTTCTTTAACACCTCCTTCCTCTGGTGGTTCCAAACGTTCCTGGGCTGGGAGCCACGAGTCTGGAGTTCTCACCTCGGTCCTCCCACTAACCAGACACACCGTGGCAGGCAAGCCATGCACCTCGCTCTGCCTCGGGCTCCTCACTGAATACCCGAATCGGTCATTTCCTTCAGTCCTGTTCTCGGCGTTCCTAGGAAGTGAGGGTGAGCTGATAGATGGGGCCTTGTTTTGAAAATCTGGAGGCAACACAAATGCCAGACGTGGAATTAGGTTCCAGGTGGCATCTGAAGGCCCCTATGTTCCTTCCTTGTGTATCTTAAATCTTACTGCGTTTGCTTTCTGTTGCTGCTGTAACAATTCACCACACATTTAGAGGCTTAAAACAACCTCCATTAATTATCTCCCAGTTCTTGGGTCAGAAGTCTGGTAGGCATGGCTGGGTTCTCTGTCTTGTAAGGCCAAAATCTTGGTGTCAGCCGGCCTGGCACCCCATTGAGAAGAATTCGCTTCCAGGCTCACTTAGGCTGTTGGCAAAATTCGCTGAAACGGTCAACATCCATCCCCTCACATAGTTACAATTTGTGTGTGTGTGTGTGTGTGAGTGTGTGTGTGTGTGTGTGTGTGTGTGATGAGGACTTTTAAGATCTACTCTCACAGCCACTTTCAAATAAACAATACAGTATTTTTTTTTAAACATCTTTATTGGAGTATAATTGCTTTAAAGTGGTGTGTTAGTTTCTGCTGTATAACAAAGTGAATCAGCTATACATATACATATATCCCCATATCTCCTCCCTCTTGCATCTCCCTCCCACCCTCCCTATCCCACCCCTCTAGGTGGACACAAAGCACCCAGCTGATCTCCCTGTGCTATGCGGCTGCTTCCGACTAGCTATCTATTTTACATTTGGTAGTGTATAAAAGTCCATGCCACTCTCTCACTTCGTCCCAGCTTACCCTTCCCCCTCCCCGTGTCCTCAAGTCCATTCTCTATGTCTGCGTCTTTATTCCTGTCCTACCCCTAGGTTCTTCAGAACCATTTTCTTTTTTTTTAGATTCCATATATATGTGATAGCATACAGTATTGTTTTTCTCTTTCTGACTTACTTCAGCCTGTATGACAGACTCTAGGTCCATCCACCTCACTACAAATAACTCAATTTCGTTTCTTTTTATGGCTGAGTAATATTCCATTGTATATATGTGCCACATCTTCTTTATCCATTCATCTATCGATGGACACTTAGGTTGCTTCCATGTCCTGGCTATTGTAAATAGAGCTGCAATGAACATTGTGGTACATGACTCTTTTTGAATTATCGTTTTCTCAGTGTATATGCCCAGTAGTGGGATTTCAGGGTCGTATGGTAGTTCTATTTTTAGTTTTTTAAGAAACCTCCATACTGTTCTCCATAGTGGCTATATCAATTTACATTGCCACCAACAGTGCAAGAGGGGTCCCTTTTCTCCACACCCTCTCCAGCATTTATTGTTTGTAGATTTTTTGATCATGGCCATTCTGACTGGTGTGAGGCGATATGTCATTGTAGTTTTGATTTGCATTTCTCTAATGATTAGTGATGTTGAGCATTCTTTCATGTGTTTGTTGGCTGTCTGTATATCTTCTTTGGAGAAATGTCTATTTAGGTCTTCTGCCCATTTTTGGACTGGGTTGTTTGTTTTTTTGATATTGAGCTGCATGAGCTGCTTGTAAATTTTGGAGATTAGTCCTTTGTCAGTTGCTTCATTTACAAATATTTTCTCCCATTCTGAGGGTTGTTTTTTCATCTTGTTTATGTTTTCCTTTGCTGTGCAAAAGCTTTTAAGTTTCATTAGGTCCCATTTTTTAATTTTTGTTTTTATTTCCATTTCTCTAGGAGCTGGGTCAAAAAGGACCTTGCTGTGATTTATGTTATAGAGTGTTCTGCCTATGTTTTCCTCTAAGAGTTTTATAGTGTCTGGCCTTACATTTAAGTCTTTAATCCATTTTGAGGTTATTTTTGTGCATGGTGTTAGGGAGTGTTCTAATTTCATTCTTTTACATGTAGCTGTCCAGTTTTCCCAGCACCACTTATTGAAGAGGCTGTCTTTTTTCCATTGTATATTCTTACTGCCTTTATCAAAGGTAAGATGGCCATATGTGCATGGGTTTATTTCTGGGCTTTCTATCCTGTTCCATTGATCTATATTTCTGTTTTTTTCCCAGTACCATACTGTCTTGATTACTGTAGCTTTGCAGTATAGTCTGAAGTCAGGGAGCCTGATTCCTCCAGCTCTGTTTTTCTTTCTCAAGATTGCTTTGGCTATTCGGGGTCTTTTGTGTCTCCATACAAACTGTGAAATTTTTTGTTCTAGTTCTGTGAAAAATGCCATTGGTAGTTTGATAGGATTTGCATTGAATCTGTAGATTGCTTTGGGTAGTATAGTCATTTTCACAATGTTAATTCTTCCAATGCAAGAACATGGTACATCTCTCCATCTGTTTGTATCATCTTTAATTTCTTTCATCAGTGTCTTATAGTTTTCTTCATACAGGTCTTTGGTCTCCTTAGGTAGACTTATTCCTAAGTATTTTATTCTTTTTGTTGCAATGGCAAATGGGAGTGTTTCCTTAATTTCTCTTTCAGGTTTTTCATCATTGGTGTATAGGAATGCAAGAGATTTCTGTGCATTAATTTTTTATCCTTCTACTTTACCAAATTCATTGATTAGCTCTAGTAGTTTTCTGGTAACGTCTTTAGGATTCTCTATGTATAGTACCATGTCATCTGCAAACAGTGACAGCTTTACTTCTTCTTTTCCGACTTGGATTCCTTTGCTTTCTTTTTCTTCTCTGATTGCTGTGGCTAAAACTTCCAAAACTGTGTGGAATAATAGTGGTGAGAGTGGGCAACCTTGTCTTGTTCCTGATCTTAGTGGAAATGTTTTCAGTTTTTCACTGTTAAGAATGATGTTGGCTGTGGGTTTGTCATATATGGCCTTTATTATGTTGAGGTAAGTTCCCTCTATGCCTACTTTCTGGAGGATTTTTATCATAAATGGGTGTTGAATTTTGTTGAAAGCTTTTTCTGCATCTATTGAGATGATCATATGGTTTTTATCCTTCAATTTGTAAATATGGTGTATCACATTGATTGATTTGCATATATTGAAGAATCCTTGCATTCCTGGGATAAACCCCACTTGATCATGGTGTATGATCCTTTTAATGTGCTGTTGGATTCTGTTTGCTAGTAATTTGTTGAGGATTTTTGCATCTATGTTCATCAGTGATATTGGCCTGTAGTTTTCTTTCTTTGTGACATCTTTGTCTTGTTTTGGTATCAGGGTGATGGTGGCCTTGTCAAATGAGGTTGGGAGTGTTCCTCTCTCTGCTATATTTTGGAAGAGTTTGAGAAGGATAGGTGTTAGCTCTTCTCTAACTGTTTGATAGAATTTTGCCTGTGAAGCCATGTGGTCCTGGGCTTTTGTTTGTTGGAAGATTTTTAATCACAGTCTCAATTTCAGTGCTTGTGATTGGTCTGTTTATAGTTCCTATTTCTTCTTGGTTCAGTCTTGGAAGGTTGTGCTCTTCTAAGACTGTGTCCATTTCTTCCAGGTTGCCCATTTTATTGGCATATAGTTGCTTGTAGTAATCTCTCATGATCCTTTGTATTTCTGCAGTGTCAGTTGTTACTTCTCCTTTTTCATTTCTAATTCTATTGATTTGAGTCTTCTCCCTTTTTTTCTTGATGAGTCTGGCTAGTGGTTTATCAATTTTGTTTATCTTCTCAAAGAACCAGCTTTTAGTTTTATTGCTCTTAGCTATTGTTTCCTCCATTTCTTTTTCATTTATTTCTGATCTGATCTTTATGATTTCTTTCCTTCTGCTAACTTTGGGGTTTTTTTGTTCTTCTTTGTCTAATTGCTTTAGGTATAAGGTTAGGTTGTTTATTTGAGATGTTTCATGTTTCTTGTTTCTTGAGGTAGGATTGTAAGGCTATAAACTTCCCTCTTAGAACTGCTTTTGCTGCATCCCATAGGTTTTGGGTTATCTTGTTTTCATTGTCATTTGTTTCTCGGTATTTTTTGATTTCCTCAGTGATCTCTTGGTTATTAAGTAGTGTATTGTTTAGCCTCCATGTATTTGTATTTTTGTACAGATTTTTTCCTGTAATTGATATCTAGTCTCATAGCATTGTGATCAGAAAAGATACTTAATACAATTTCAATTTTCTTAAATTTACCAAGGCTTGATTTGTGACCCAAGATATGATCTATCCTGGATTATGTTCCATGAGCAGTTGAGAAGAAAGTGTGACAATATGGTATTATTAACTCTAGTCCCGATGCCATACATTACATCCCCAGGACTTACTCATCTTGTAACTGGAAGTCTGTACCTTTGACCACCTTCACTCATTTCACCTACCCCACCCCTTGCTTCTGGAAACTACCAATCTGTTCTCTGTATCTATGAGTTGTTTTTATTTTTTTTTAGAATCCACATGTCAGTGAGATCATACAGTATTTGTCCTTCTCTGACTTATTTCACTTAGCATAATGCCCTCAAAGTCCATCCATATTGTCATGAATGGCAGGATTTCTTTGTTTTTCATTGCTGAATTTTATGTGTATATATCTGTGAAAGAGTGATTTCATGTCCTTCAGGTATATACCCAGAAGTGTAATTGCTGCATCTTATATAGCTCTATATTTAATTTTTTGAAGAACCTCCATACTGTTTTCCATACTGGCTTCACCAATTTACATTCCTACAAGCAGTGCCTGAGGGTTCCCTTCTCTCCACATCCTCACCAACACTTGTTATTGCTGATCTTTTTGATATTAGTCATTCTGACAGGTGTGAGGTGATATCTCATTGTGGTTTTGATTTGCATTTCCCTGATGATTAGTGGTGTTGAGCACCTTTTCATGTACCCGTTGGCCCTTTGTATGCCTTCTTTGAAAAAATGTCTATTCAGTCAGATCATTTGTTTTTTTGCCATTGAGTTGTGTGAGTTCTTTGTATATTTTGGATATTAATCCCTTATTCTATGTATGATCTCCAAATATTTTTTGCTTTTTCATTTTGTTGATGGTCTTAATAGCTTCTTAAAGCCAACTGATTTAAAAACAAAGAGGAATAATGAGGGAGGCTGTGCATGTGTGTGGACAGGGAGTATGTGGGAAATCTCTGTATCTTTCTCACAATTTTTCTGTGACCCTAAAACTGTTCTCAGAAAAATGAAGTCTTGGGGAGGGGGAAGGGTAAGCTGTGACAAAGTGAGAGAGTGGCATGGACATATATACACTACCAAAAGTAAAATAGATAGCTAGTGTGAAGCAGCCGCATAGCACAGGGAGATCAGCTCGGTGCTTTGTGACCACCTAGAGGGGTGGGATAGGGAGGGTGGGAGGGAGGGAGACACAAGAGGGAAGAGATATGGGAACATATGTATATGTATAACTGATTTACTTTGTTATAAAGCAGAAACTAACACACATTGTAAAGCAATTATACTCCAATAAAGATGTTAAAAAAAAATGAAGTCTTTGAAACAAAAAAAGAGGATATTACTATACATAATGTGGGATATTCACACTTGAATTTTGGTGATTTTGAACACAGAGATTTTGTCTTAAAATTCAAATAAACCAGAGGCTTTGAAGGCTAGTCCAAATAACCATAGATTTTCTCTGATAATGTTTCTAAATAAGGGGGGCAAGTTTGAGAAACGAATGAGACATGAAGAGAAAGCTTTGTGATGCTTAAGCAATGTCTAATGAGAGAGCAGCTTGCTTCAGAGACCTCATGGGGCTGTCACAGCCTCTTAGAACCTTGTCAAAGCCAGGGATGATGCCCGTTTCTGACCAGGATTTCTGTGATTCTCTATAAGCATCAAGATAGAGGTTTCAGACTGTCAGAGAACTGTCAAAAGTATTTTCTTCCCCTTATCTCTGAGGAGCATTGCTAAACACCTTTTAAGACATCCCATACTGCTTTCAGCTCCCTGTTCTATGATTTTCCTTTTTCTTGAAGTTGACATTTTCCATTTCCAACAGTCACAGATTAGACAAAGTGCAAACTCTCTCCCTTCAAGACATCCAGAACTTTTGGATACAATATATCATCCTTTAAATTCGTGGCTGATCTCATTGAAATGAACAAGCAATAAACACAAGGTAAGGGTTGGGGGACCAGAATCACAGAAAACTGAAAACCAGAGGCTTAAGAGGAGGACTGAGGGAGTCATCCTGATGGGAGGAGCTGGTTTTGTTGATCTGAGTAAATCAAGGGTGTGGGTTTTAACACCCCTACAGGGTCAGGAGACCCCGTATCCCATTATTATGGGTAAGTCAACCTCACCAAAATTCTACTCTTTTACTGACATAAGGATACATAGACCAGTGGAACACAAAAGAGAGCCTAGAGATAAACCCACACATGTATGATTGCCTGATTTATGAAAAGGCAATACTGAAGTTTAATTTGTACAGGATGATCCCTTCAATAAGTGATGCTGGGCCAGGTGAATATCAGTATGAGAAAAAATGAACTTGACTCCTACTTCACACCATACACAAAGATTAATTAAAGACCAGAGACTTCACTGTAAAAAGTAAAGCTATAAAGCTCCTAGAAAAAAAACCACAGGAGAATATCTTCATGCCTTTGGGGAAGGTAAAGATTTTTTAAACAGGACATAAAAAGTACTAACCGTGAAGGAAAAGGCTAGTAAACTGCGCTTCATTGAAACTAAGAACTTTTGTTCATCAAAAGACAACATTAAGGATGGACCTAGAGATTGTCATACTGAGTGAAGTAAGTCAGACAAAGATAAATATCATATGATATCGCTTATATGTGGAATCTAAAAATATGGTACAAATGAGCCTATTTACAAAACAGAAATAGGATCACTGATGTAGAAAACACACTTATGGTTACCAAGGGGGAAGGGGAGGGAGGGGTAAATTGGGAGATTGGGATTGACATATACACACTACTATATATAAAATAGATAACAAATAAGAACCTGCTATATAGCACAGGGAACTCTACTAAATACTCAGTAATGACCGATATGGGAATAGAATCTAAAAAACAGTGGATATTTGTATATGTATAAGTGATTCACTTTGCTGTACAGCAGAAAGTAACACAACATTGTAAATCAACTATACTCTAATAAAAATTAATTTAAAAAAAAGACAACATTAAGAGAGTGAAAAGGCAACTACAGACAGATGGAAAAATTTTCAATGCATACATCCAACAAAGAACTCATTTACAGAATAAATAAAGAACTCCTACAAATCAATAAAAAATACTGTCAATCTGATCAAAGGAATGGGCAAAAGACTTGAACAGGAACTTCAAAAAAGAGATTTTTTTCCCCAGCTGGTTAGTAAGCACATGAGAGATGCTCAACATCATTAGTCATCAGGGAAATGGACATGGAAACAGCACTGAGACATCATTTACCACCCACCCCCAACCAGAGTGGTTAAAATTAAAAAGACTAACCATACCAACTGTAGATGAAGAAACTGGAATTCTAATATATTGGTGGTGGGAGTAGAAAATGATACAAACACTTCAGAAAATTTTGATAGCACCTGCTAGTATTAAACATATACTGATACACTATGGCCCAGCAAGTCCACTCCTGGAGTGCACCCAGGATAAATGGGTGCCTGTGTCTGCCAAAGGATGTGTACAAGTTATTCATAAAAGACCCAAACTGAAAAAAAATCAAAAAGTGTATCAACATAAGAATAGATAAATAAACTGTGACATAGTCACATGACAAAAAGCTACATACAAATGCAAAAGAACAAACTATTGCTATGTGCAACAACACAGATAAAATCACAAAGACATATGTTGTGAAACATAATCCGGATACAAAAGAACACATGCTTTGTAATTTCATTTATATGAAGTTCCAAAACAGTCAAAGCTAATTATTCTTTTGATGTCCAGATAAAGGCCAGAATAGAGGTTACCTTGGGGGAGGTGATAGTGACTGAAAGAGGGTATAAGAGAATCTGCTAGGTGGCTGGAAATATTCTATAAATTGATCTTAGTAGTTACATCGGTATGTACTATATATATGTAAAAATTCGTCAAACTGTATAGTTAAGATTTGTGTGCTTTGCTATATGTAATTTATACCTCAATTAAAAGAAAAATAATCAACTTTCCCATACCTTCTACCACCAAACACATTGAGCCTTTGCAATTGTCACTAACTTTACTGTTAAGTGGCCATAGGAGGCACCACTGCCTTTATATGTGACAGAGAAGTAGGGAGTAGGGAAAAATATAAAGATTTTAGTGGAGTAGGGAAAAATATAAAGATTTGAAAAAGATAACACTAAATCATTTGTAAACTCCTCTGAGATTTTTGAGAAAAGTGTCATGGCAATGGAGAATACTAACATGAAGTGTATTTTGGGAGTTCCAAGACCATATTGGAGGGAAAATGAGAGTTGAAACTTTCTTTTTTCCAGGCACTGAAATAAGTTACAGATGGGTTGTAAGTTTGGTGGAGAGGTGGGGAATAAAACCAGAAAAAAAGTGTAGAATATTTGTCTAATCTTGTCTTGATGTAGGAGAAATTCTGTCTGAACATGGACAAGAGAAGAAAATAATTAGGCTGTAATGAATAGTTTTTTTTTTTTTTTAAATCAGTGAAGTCACATTACTGCTAAGTGGTAAAGGCAGGATTTGAACTTGCATCTGTCTCTTTTTTTTTTTAAACTTTGGGTTTATTTATTTATTTATTTATTTATTTATGGCTATGTTGGGTCTTTGTTTCCGTGCGAGGGCTTTCTCTAGTTGCGGCAAGCGGGGGCCCTCTTCATCGCAGTGCGTGGGCCTCTCATTATCGCGGCCTCTCTTGTTGTGGAGCACAGGCTCCAGACGCGCAGGCTCAGTAGTTGTGGCTCACGGGCCTAGTTGCTCCGTGTCATGTGGGATCTTCCCAGACCACGGCTCAAACCCGTGTCCCCTGCATTGGCAGGCAGATTCTCAACCACTGTGTCACCAGGGAAGCCGATGAATAGTTTTAATTACCAAAAAAAACTGCAAAAAAAAAAAAAAAGACACTATAAATAAAATTAAAAGGCAGATGACAATTGAGGAAAATGTTTGTAACATATATAAGGTACTTATATCTTTCATATATAAAAAGCTATTAAAATTAACAATAAGAAGATGAGTACCCTGATAGAAAATAAGCAATGACATCAAACAGGCAACTTACAAAATAAGAAATAAAAATGGTCAATAAATATATAAAAATTTACTTTATTAATTATACAAAATGGAAATTAAAGTAGATGTCTTTTTTTGCACCTATCAAATTGGCCAAGTTGAAAAGACAATACCATCTTATGTTTATCAGATTCTGCACAGCAACTTTTCAATATGTATCAAAAGTCTTTTACCCAATACTTTTATTATTTGGAATTTCTCTTGGGAAAATAATCAGAGAAACACATGTTTATGCACTAGATTTTTCATCTCAGATTCGTTATGATATTTTAAAACATTTGGAGACATCAAAAGGATAATATAATACTATAAGTAACTCTACACACATAAATTTGATAACTTAGATGAGGCAGACCAATTCTTTAAAAAGCACACTACTATTACTCAGTATGAAACAGATAATTTGAACAGCCCTATAATTACTAAGAAAATAGAGTTCAAAAGAGATATCTCTAGGCCCAGATGGTTTCACTGGAGAATTATACCAAATGATTAAAGATTATTCAATCTCTTCTAGAAAAGAGAAGGGAAAGGAATACTTCCCAGTTTATTTTCTAAAGCCAGCATTACACAGATACCAAAACCAGATGAAGACAGTTCAGAAAGGAAAACTACAGACCAATATCTCTCATGAATAGATGCAAAATCTTCAACAAAATATTAACAAATAAAATTCAACAATGCATAAAAAGAATTATATACCGTGAGTAAGTGGGTTTACTCCAGTGATGGAAAGCTGGTTCAATATTCAAAAATCAGTCAGTGTAATCCACCACATCAACAAGCTTAAAGAAGAAAAATCATAGAATCATGTCCATCAATGAAGAACAACCATTTGACAAAATTCAACACTCAGTTATAAAACAAAACAAAACAAACAAACAAAAACTCTCAGGAAGCAAGAAATAGAGGGGAAACTTCCCTCAACTTGATAGAGAACATCTATAAAAAGACAACAGCTAACATTATATTTAACAGTGAAAGACAAAATGCTTTTTCTCTAAAATCAAGAACAAGGCAAAGATGTCCAATCTCACCACTGTTATTCAACATAATGCTGAAAGAGCTAGCCGGGGCAGTGAGACCAGAAAAAGAAATAAAACCATACAGATTGGAATGAAAAACTGTGGATAGGATGGTCCATGTAGAAAACTCCTAAGGAATCTACAAACACCAAAACCAAAGCCAACTTCCTAGAACTAATAAGTGAGTTCAGCAAGGTCACAGGATACAAAATCAACATACAAAAATCAATTGGATTTCTATATATCAGCAATAAACATATGGTAACTAAACTTTAAAATATGATACAATTTACAGTTACTCAAAAAAAAAGGAATAGTAATTCTATCAGTAATTACTGATGAAAGTAATCAAATAATATGTCTTGTATGGAGAAACATACCATGTTCATGGGTTGGAAGACTCAACATTGTAAAGGAGGTTAATTCTCCCCAAACTGATATATGTATAGGTTTGACTCAATTTCTCTCAAAATCCTGGCAAGATATTTTGTAGATATAGATAAGGTTATTCTAAAAGTTAAGATTATATGATATTAACAGAGGGATAGACACATGTTCAATGGAACAGAACAGAGAACCCAAAAATGGTTTCACACAATTTATGGCTAACAGATTTTTGACAAAGTTGTGAAAACAATTCAATGGAAGAAGGAGTCTTTTCAACAATTAATGCTGGAGCAACTGTATATCCACAGAGGGGAAAAAAAAAGAACTCAACCTAAACTTTATACTTTATACCAAAATCATCTCAAAATAGATTACAGGTTTAAAGGTAAAACTTTATTTTTTATTATTTTTTTTGGCTGCGCTGCACGGCTTGCGGGATCTCAGTTCCCCGACCAGAGATTGAACCCGGGCCACGGCAGTGAAAGGCCGGAATCCTAACCACTGCGCCACCAGGGACGTCCCTCCTTGCCTTTTTGAGCACAAGGAAGTAGGGAGGGACGAGCCCTTCAAGAGATACCTGGAAAAGTAGGTTGTGAAATCCAGTCTCAGTTGTGCCTCTGCCCCTCCAACAAGGACATTCGCTCTTCCTTCGTCAGCATGCCTGCCTTGCCCTGTCTCTCTGAATTCCCACTCCCATTGGCACTGTTAGTGCTGCTAGCCAAAGAGAGAGGCTTCCTCAAGAAAACGTCCAGAACTGTAGACTTGGGCACAGACAGGGGCAGGGTCTTCAAGGGGCAGCGCATGGACGGTGACAAGCTCTGGGCCCAGCTGCCTGGGTTGACTCCAGCTCCTCTTGATGTTAGGTGAGTTATCCAGTCGCTCAGGCTCTGAGTTCTTCATCTGAACGATGGAGGTCATAAAGGTATCTACCTTGGAGTGCTGTTGTGTATGTAGAATGAGGTACTGCACAAAATCAGAGCTCAATGACCTTGGTTGTTATAATCATCAAGGAGCATGGCTTATGATTTTTAAGAGAAGGTGTAGTTTTAGCACTTTGGGATGCTGTTCTGGGCAGGATGGAGACAAATACATTCAGAAAACAGGGAGAAGTCCAAGAATGGCCTTTGCAATGGTTCAGCTAGAACCGTTCATTAACATGGCAATGCGTTTCCTCCAGATGCATTTGCTGTGGCTTGAAATTCTAGAACTGCGTTTCCTTCAGTGGTTCAAGTAGATCTGAAATGCAGGCCTCTGGCAAAGGGTTCTCTCCAGAGACAGTAATGTTTCCCTTTTCTCTTTTGCAGACCTCAGAGGATGAGCCTTCTGAAAAGGATGCCCTGCAGCCGGGCCGCAACATTGTAGCCGCGGGCTATGCACTCTATGGAAGTGCAACACTGGTGGCTCTTTCCACTGGGCAAGGAGTGGACCTCTTCATGCTTGACCCAGTAGGTACCCAATAAGGCAGTATGGGTCTTTGTGCTTTAATTCCTGTCCTCTGAGATAATTTCCTAGTCATTCCTAATACTTGCTTTTGGAGCCAGAGAGTCTAGTTTGGAGAGCCAACAGAATCATCTAAAAACATTAAGAACCTCTGTTCAAGTGAGGGCATTTGAGGGGTTCTACAGAGTCAGTCGTAGCAACTCAGGCCCTGTTCTTAAGGAATTTATGACCAAAAAATGCATTCAACTTCTTTGGTTTATGGGAATACAATGACTTAAGAATCCCAATGATGCCAATTTCCAGCCAGAAGCATGGATTCTTTAGAGTAGCACCATCCAGTAGAACTTTCTGTGATGATTGGCTATGTTCTGTAATCTATACTGTCTGTTACGGTGGCTACTAGCTTCCTGTGACCATTGAACATTTGCAGTGTGGTTAGTGTGACTAAGAAACTGTGTTTCTAAATTTTATTTCTTTTTAATTAACTTAAATAGCCACATGTGACTAGTGGCTACCCTACTGGACACCAGTTTGGAGGACTTCCCCTAATACACATGTTCTTCCCAATGGGAGGAGTGACTGGTAGAAAGCTATTTTATCAGATTCTGTGTTGTTCTCCACACTTTCCACAATGAGAAAATGCTCAGTAGCAGAAGGGGAAGAAGCACAACCTCTGGGTAGATGAAAAATATGATAGCACAACGCTGTTTGGAGGATGAAATAATTGGATAAAGACACAAGAGTTCAAAAATAAAGGGTGAGCCTTCATGGCAAATGTACATTAAAAATGTTCAGGAGAAATTTTGGAAAATATGTGTAACTTATAGAATTTCTCTTTTAAATGCTGGATGCTTTGCTTATGACTTGTGAACTACTTTGCTAAATATAATCAGGTCTTGTGAAAACTCAAATAATTTTGACCAAAGTCCATTTCAAAATTTCCAGTATTCCGTGAAGCAAAAGCTATTGTTCAGTATTTCAACTTAATTTGAAATTACAAATGTTTATTGAGCATCTAGTGTGTCCCCAATACCATTCTAGGCAGTGGAGGGAGATAATGCACTGATCAAACAAACATTTTAGACAAACATTTCAGGATTTTACATGTTGGTGCATGTGAAACCACACAACTCAGATTGGGACTTGAACTCACTGTCTTTTAATTGAGATCACACACCTGGTCTCAGGTCTCAGGTTCTTTATGTCTCATCACAGAAAGAATTCAGTGAGAGACAAAGTGATAGGTGAGAAGTGGATTTACTTAGAGAGATACACATTCCATACACAGAATCTGTCTCAAAAGGCGAGAATGACCACAGGACATGGGGTTGTCTTGGAAAGTGAGAGTGGCCAAAGCAGAAACATACTCCACAGACAGAGTGTGGGCCATCTCAGAAGGCAAGAGGCCCGGAAATATGAGGTGGTTAGCTTTTTACGGGCTGAGTAATTTCATAGGCTAACGAGTGGGAGGGTTATTCCAACTATTTTGGGGAAGGGGCGGAAATTTCCAGGAATTGGGCCACTGCCCACTTTTTGGCCTTTTATGGTCATCCTTGGAACTGTTATGGTGCTGGTGGGTGTGTCATTTAGCATATGCTGGTGTATTACATTGAGCATATAACGAGGCTCAAGGTCCACTGGAAGTCAAGTCTTCTGCCATCTTGAGCCTAATTGGTTCTAACCAGTTTTTGTTGTGTCCTCAATGGCTCTGTCATTCTTTTAAAGGTTGTGCCCTGCCCCCTTCTTTCCTGTTTCACACGTGAGTGGATGGAAGGGGGTTACAAATTTCAAAACAGTTAAACTAAACTTTATAGTATGGAAATCTGGTATCTTTTATTTTTTTAAATTTTTATTTATTTATTTATTATTTTAAAATTTTATTTATTTATTTATGGCTGCATTGGGTCTTCGTTGCTGCACGTGGGCTTTCTCTAGTTGCGGCGAGCGGGGGCTGCTCTTTGTTGCGGTGCGTGGGCTTCTCATTGCTGTGGCTTCTCTTGTTGCGGAGCATGGGCTCTTGGAGCACAGGCTTCAGTAGTTGTGTCACGTGGGCTCAGTAGTTGTGGCTTGCAGGCTCTAGAGTACAGACTTAGTAGTTGTGGTGCACGGGCTTAGTTGCTCGGCGGCATGTGGGATCTTCCTGGACCAGGGCTTGAACCCGTGTTCCCTGCATTGGCAGGCAGATTCTTAACCACTGCACCACCAGGGAAGTCCATCTGGTACCTTTTAAAGTCTAAATTTTTCACATATAAACCCATCAGAGCAAAACGCATTGCTGTGTCGGTTTACTGATGCTCTAATTTCTCCTTATTTTCATAGAAGCAGGAATCTGTAGTTCACAAATAATGTTACTGAGCCCAAGCTCGTTCTGCTTGCTGCACGACAGCCAATAAATTGGGAGACAAGGTGTTGAGGCAAGGAATAGTGACTTTATTTGGAAAGCTGGCAGACCGAGAAGATGGCAGGTTAGGGTCCCCAAAAAACTATCTTACCGGGGTCTGGATGCCAGTTTCATTTATAGAACAGAGACTGGGAGGAGGTGAGGAAGTGAAGTAAAGAGGCCATTAGTTTTGCCTGTCTTGGCCAACATCGGGAGGGGATGTGTTAATTTCTTCTTTTCTGCAGCCATTCACAGGTGGTCAAGGTCAGATTATCTCCCTGTGAGCTGAGCAAAGGCACTTTAGTTTAACATTCAGCCACAGGGTAAGGGTTCCCTGTGGCAGGCCATTATGTATGATTATAATAACAAAAGCAACGAAAAGCAGAGGTTAAAGTCAAAGAAACAGATTGAACATGGAGTCTGATTTAACTCTTCCCTGTTACAATAATACTCTCAGAATAGTAGCTGACAGACAGTGCTTATTAAGTGGTGGATAGGTATCTGTTCTAAGCAACTTGCATATATTAATGCATTTAAGCCTCACAACAGCCCTGTGAGGGTAGGTCCTACTATTATTCTCATTTTCAGATGAGGAAAGTGAGGCACAGAGAGGGTAAGTAACTTGCCCAAGGTCATGCTAGTAGCAGTGGAGCCAAGAGTCACACTCAGGCTGTGATAATTGTGATTTATAAGAAAAAAATAAATTTGATCATTCAGATTGAAACAGGAGGGAAGGGGACAGAGCACGACCTTTGAAAGAATGACATAACCCGAGGACATGACTTAAACTGATTAGAACCAAATGGGTCCAAGATGGCGGACAAGTCGACTTCCACTAGACCTTGAGCCTCAGTATATGCTCACTGTAACACATCAGCAAGCTAAATGACACACCCACAGGTGCCATGACAGTTCCAAGACTGACCATAAGGATCAAAAAGTGGGCGGTGGCCCAGTTCCTGAAAATCCCTGCCCCTTCCTGAAATAGCTGGAATACTCCTCCCACTCATTAGCCTATGAAATTACCCACCCCTATAAAAACTGACAACCCCATACCCTGGTTCCTTTCTCACCTTCTGAGATGGCCCACACTCTGTCTGTGGAGTGTGTTGTTTCTCTCTAAATAAATCCACTTCTTACCTATCACTTTGTCTCTCATTGAATTGTTTCTGTGACGAGACATCAAGAACCTGAGCTTCATTAAGTCCTGAAACCAGGTGTGGAATCTCAGTTGGAAGACTGGGTTTTGGCCGGGTTTGAGTCCTAGCAGTGTGGGTTCAAGTCCCAATCTGGGTTTAGGCTGTGTTCGAGTTCTGGCACAGGGGTTCAAGTCCCAATCTGAGGTGCACGGTTTCAAGATGACCAAAATATATTCCTCATATATTTGTTCTTCATCCATGGTTCCTGGCTCACAGCAGCTCCCAAAACCCTTGGAATTTCCTAAGTTTTGAGAGTGCTAAAGGTGTCTTTTGTTATGGTAATGAGGTGACTTTTGGAAGGCTCCTAAAGATGGGGGCTGGTTTCCAATGGACCCAACCACGTGATTAGAGGGTTGGGACTTTCAATCTCAGCCCCTGGCCTCTGAGGAGGGGAAAGGGACTGGAGGTTGAATCAATTACAGGTGATTTAATCAGTCATGCCTATAATGCCTGTATAATGAAGCCTCCATAAAAACCCAAAGGACTGGGTTCAGAGAGCTTCTGGGTTGAGACTGAGGAGAGTGGTGAGCCTGGAGAGGGCAGGGGAGCTCTTCACCATTTCCCTGTGCATCTCTTCCATCTGGCTGTTCCTGAGTTATAGACTTTTATAAGAAACCAGTAATCTAGTAAGTAAAATGCTTCTTTAAGTTCTGGGAACCACTGTAGCAAATTAACTGACCTGAGAAAGAGGTCCTTGATGCCAAAATCTTGGCTTTCCTGCATACCGATGCTGAACAGAAATATGGAGACAGAGTTATGGAGAAGAAAGAAAACTTTATTTCTTTGCCAGGCAAAGAGGGAACACAGTAAGCTAGCGCCTCAAGAACTGTGCCCCCCTCCCTGGGGAATAGGGAGCGGTCTTATAGTCAGGGCTCATGGTCAGAGGTATGTGATAAGGATCAAGGCAGCAACAGTCTTGCATTCTTTCTTCTGCAAAGTTTCAAAAGGGTGGGGTTGCTGACAAGATTAGGGTTGTGAAGGGTCTCAGGTGGTCAGGTCTCCTAATCTTGATGAGCTTCTCTGGTCCCTTTTATCTTAACCTTAGGTGATTTCATGGCTGCTCCTTTCTTAATTAGCAACTAGTCGAATCTGCCCTTTGGAACTCAGGGAAAGTCATGCAGGCTGGAGTCTTGCCTGCAAGAAATGGGGGACAGAAAGGCCTCTACGCCTGGGAGCCCCACAGGGCCCTGCTTGGTTTCATCCTGGGAACCTCTGATTTATGTCCGGTCAGAATTATAGGTGACAACCTGGGTTTGGAACTGGCGTCTGAAGTGTCCCCACTTCGGGAGAGGGCAGACTTGTAGGACTGAGCCCTTAACTTGTAGAATTTGATGCTATCTCTGTGTAGATAGTGTCAGAATTGAGTTGAATTTCAGACACACTGCTGGTGTCCGAGAATTGCTTGGTTGAATTGTTGCAGGAAGGGGGACCCCTTCCAGGGCCCGAGAGTGGGCTCTTGTCTAACATTTAGAAATGAATTGTCCAAGGAGACAGGTGCTGACAAAGCAAGAGACTTTATTGGGAAGGAGCACCCAGGCAGAGAGCAGCAGGGTAAGGGAACCCAGGAGAACTGCTCTGCCACATGGCTCACAGTCTTGGGTTTTATGGTAATGGGATTAGTTTCGGGGTTGTCTCTGACCCATCATTCTGACTGAGGGTCCTTCCTGGTGGTGCCTGCATCGCTCAGCCAAGAAGGATTCCAGCAAGAAGGATTCTGGGAGGTTGGTAGGATATATATATGGATTGGGGTCTCCTCTCTCTTTTTGACCTTTACCGAATTCTTCCGGTTGGCGGTAGCTTATTAGTTCCATGTTCCTTACCAGGACCTCCTGTTGTAAGATAACTCATGCAAGTGGTTACTATGGTACCTGACCAGGGCGGGCAGTTTCTGTCAGTGGTTCCCTTAACAGTATGTGTGGGACTCCTCCCCTACCCACCCCCCCAACACACACACATACACACACATACACACACAGAGGAATTGGCCTTGGCACACCAATTCACAGGCAGTTTTGTGCTTAACTATTATACCAGACAATTTTGAATAAACTCTCTCGATTACAAGCAAAATATCTCCAAGAACATTCTGAAGTGGTTCTAAGGGTAGTAGGGAGGTGCCTTTGGCTCAGGGGTCCAGCTGAAGGATTCTAGAGACACAGCTCATGCTTTCCACGTTCGGTCACGATAGGGGGGCCCAGTCTGGATACAGGTAGGCCAGACAGCTTGATTACACATCAGAAAGAAGAGACGAACCATAGTATGCTCTCTGCTGAGCTCTCTTTATTAGCCTGAAAACCCTTTGGATCACATCACCCTACTACAAAGGACACTTGAGCAAGGACCCAGTGTATGAAGCTGAGGACTAGTTTGAAAGGTTGAATTCAAGTTGAAGCAGCTTATGGCAATTGTCACAGGTAGAAAACCATAGAGGGTGGCCAGCAGGTTACTCAGACAGGGCCTCACAGGCCAGAGTTCCTTGGTGTGGCAACAAGAGCCTGCCTGATCTGTGAGTTTGCAGGGCTGCTAATTTGATTTTGTCAGAGCACACATTTTGTTCAGGCACAGAGGGACCACCTCACGTTAACCAAACTCTCAACTGCGGTATAAGCCACAATGACAAGGCATTTGTTTACAAACGGCAGATATCATTTCTGGGTGACAAGGATATGGTGCTTGATAATCAGGTACCCTCTTCTCAAAGCTGTGGGAGGCCCTTTTAATATTCAGTGGGTGCCAGTGATCACACAGTCAGAAAAAGGCATTTATTTTCCAGGTTAGAGTAAGGCTCCACAGCCAGTTCCTCCATCCCACAATAAGGAACAACTCTCCAGGGGCCTGAGTGTCTACACCCACAGCCCCTGGGGTGGATAAATAAGTGAAGACATTATTTAGACAACAGTATCTGTCTTTGATCTTTGCTGATAAACAAAAAGAAAAGGATCCCGGCAAAACTAAGTAAAGGACTTACTGTATTAATGGGAAAGCTCAGGCCCCAGGCTAGAGATGGGCAGGTCTGGGAAGCAGGATTCACAGGAACGGTCCCACAGGACAGCCAGTCTGGTCTGGACACCACCCCTGATGCTGTGTCTCTCGCTCAGGTTTCAAATGCCAGGGAGGAGTATCTATTTTGCTAAGCTCAGTCAGGTGCCTGACCTTGGGCTAGAGGAGGCCCAGCTTAGAGTCTTCTTAGACTGGCATCCAATGAGAAAAGTTAATTATTCAAAGGCAGTTCGGGTGCTTTTAGGACGTGGAACTCCATGCTGAGCTGCTCCAAAGCAACAAATGTCCAGAGCAAGTTATTAAAGCTCATGATCCAGAGACCATCAAGTACTTCCCTGCAACATAAGAAGCTGGTTTACTAGCAAGGGAGAAGGCACTCTGGAGGAACCGTGAGGCATCGTGCTAAGAGGGGGTTGGCTTGGGCTTATTATAGCACCTGGGGTTTTGCTTGATGATTCTAAGGAGTATTTGAGAAAGAGAGGGTCAGTTCTGGATTGGGTGTTGTCTAGATGTGGGTACAATGAATGACTGCGTATCTCAGTTTGTATGTAGGAGGTGGGAAGTTTAAAGTGAGGGTAGAGATTCATTGGTAAAGAAGCACTCATCACTCACATTTGGCAGAAGAGAGGCGTGTCGAGTTGTTTTTGCACTTGAGTATCCTCATCATTGTCTTATTTCAGACATGGTCAGTGTGGCCTTGTCTCTTTGTGGGAGTGTTGTAGACGTTCATTAGGAGCCTTCTAGCTGTGAGCTGTCATCTTGGGGGATTTTTATTTTCTCAGTCTTCAAAGTTTAATCAAAACTGATTAGATTTCCAGGGTCTGATTTTCTTCCTAGTGACTTAGAGAGACATCCAGCCTTTCAAAGTGAATCTGCAGCTAGCTAATTACATTCCTAGGGATGAGACCGTCAGCACTCTAATTCTGAGGATTTAAAAAACATTTTTTTATCAACTATTCCTCATGCTGAGCGAATACAGTTTCTGATTGAAGGGATTTCTCTGTACCCCTATAAGAGTAGTTGGGATACAAGGAACTTTGAATGGTTTCCAACATTGAGTCCTTAAGATAAACAAAATAACTGGGGACTTCCCTGGCGGTCCAGTGCTTAAGACTCCACGCTTCCGATGCAGGGAACACAGGTTTGATCCCTGGTTGGGGAACTAAGATCCCACATGCCTCACTGTGTGGCACCCCCCCCAAAAAAAAAAGCTGAACTGAATGTGGAAGAGGATGGCAAAAACAGTGTAGGAAATACAGGATAAATAAATTAAAGAAAAATAACTGGACCACAAATTAGTGGTCTAACTGCATCCCCCACCTTCATGACAAATCCCATTGGAGTAACTTCTTCCTCTCATTGTTGATGGCCCAAATCTTCCTGAAAACATTAGGAATTAACCGGGGGTGAGAACTTGGGGGATAAATACAGCTAGGTTCTTTACAAATGAGTAACCTAGCTACGGTGAAAGTTACAAAGGAAATTTTCCCTCTTTTTCCTTTGAATTATTTTATTTCTTGTTATATCACTGCTTGAGCTGCCTGTGCAGGCTCCGTATTGTCACTGTTCTTTATATAACTCATAAAAACATCACTGGGCAGGCTGCAGAGGACCTGGCAAACCCCAGGGTTCTTTGAGCAGACTCACATCTTCTACTGTTCTCTGGTTGTTGGAGGTGTGTGCTGTTGGCTTCTGTTTCCTGGTATCTCTCTTCTTCCTGGTGTTTCTCTTCACCTTTCTAGGCTCTTGGTGAATTTGTCCTGGTGGAAAAAGATGTCAAGATTAAAAACAAAGGAAAGATTTACAGCCTCAATGAGGGCTATGCCAAGTATTTTGATGCTGCCACCACAGAATATGTGCAGAAAAAGAAATTTCCCGAGGTGAGTGAAGAACGCTAAGGCAGAAGGTGGGGGGAATGCTGTCTCAGTGGGTTCCTGTTTCGGGGATGGCTGTCGGGGCCTGGCTGAAAGAGGTTGGTGCCCCTGTTTATGGCTCTGGCCCGTATGGGAATGGCGGACTTTCTTCATAAGCAATCAGTATCTTTCATAGCTAAAATTTACGTACTATAGATAATACTCCCCAGGTGAGTTTTTCCAGGAGAAATTGTCTATGAAGAAGGCAGAGACCAATGTTTCAAAATCCAGAGTTTCAGGCCAGAGCATCTCCCCTGTCATTTTTTGCTGAGCTACCACCTGTGCTGATTCTGGTCACTTAGTTGTATTTAGGTGGAATAATAACATTTAAAAGTACCATTCATATGCTCTAATATCAGGGCCTGGTGTTTACTCCAAGTCTTAGGAAGGTCTTTGGCTCTCAGTTTGATCACCGAGTCCTGGACTTCAGGTAGCTATTAATATAGCCCAAACAATCCAGTATGTATGTCTGCCATACAAAGAGCGCTTTTAAGACAGGTGTGGCAAGGAGTCAGAGCATTTCCAGATCAAGAATGTGAAGTCTGACCTACACTGGAAGTGGCTGGAAAAGCAGTGGTGTGACGTGCCAGCCTGGCTGTCCCTGGAAGCCCTTCACGAGCTCCAGGGAGAAAGAGCTCAGGATTCCAGAGGGTCCAAAGCAGTTAGTCAACAGGGTGCTGGGACCTGCCTCTGCTGCCTCAAACGGAAGCTTTAGAGAGTTTTCTTCTTTCTCTGTTCTGTTTGTTCTTTAAGCAAAATTCTTAGAAGTGCAGTCTCCTGTACCTCTCCTTTGCTGTCATGCACAAACCTGTTAGATATCTTAAGGGCAGAAGTAACAGGATATGAATTGTGAGGTTGATAAAGCCAAAATTATTTACAAGTTCCCAGTCTTGGAGATGATTTCATGGTTGTTCCCATTCTAAACTAAAATGCGCCTCTTCTAGAACCCATAAAGGAAGATACTTATTTTACCACTGAAAAACCAAACTCGTATGAAAAAAAACCCATAAATCTTTTTGAAGGAGAAGTTGCAAACTGAGAAAGAAAGTAATCACCACACATATGACCGACAACAGGTGAACAGTCTGTCTACACAAGGACCGAAATACAAGGATGAACACCCAAACAGAAAACCAGGCAAAGGGCACAATAGTGCAAGTCATGGAAGAAACAAATATCCAGTCAGCAAATGGGAAGATGCTAATAAAAAGGAAATGCAAATTAAAATGCAACATCATTTCCACATATGAGATTTGCACAGATCTAACAGATGAATAGTGCTCAGTGGTGTGGGAAAATAAGCGCTCTCATAAAATGTTAAAGGAAACATAAATGCCACAACCTTTCTGGGGGGAGGCAATCTGGCAATATGATTTCAAATATTAAATATTCAAATCTTTTGACTTAGTTAATCCTAAACTTCCCCTGGAAACTGATCCTAAAGAACTAATAGGTCAAATAAAAAAAAGTAAATGAACAAGGATATGTCACTGCAGCATTGTTTATAACAACAACAAAGGAACAACTGAAGTATTGTATCCATCAGGAAGGATTGGTTGGGGGCATCCACAATATTCTAGTGAAATATTGTGCCACACATCTATTCATCCATTAGGAAGGTAAGTGCTTCTTTATATATTGGTAGTGAAACATGTCCACAAAATACACATATATATGTGAACGTATTTATGCACACAGATATATATAGTATGTATGTATGCATAAAATGTCTTAAAAATGTGCCATCTTGTTAATAGTTGTTTCTGGAAGTTGAGGTTATAGGGTTCTTCACTTTCTCTTGTGTGAATATGTGCAATAATCATGTGTTACTGAAAACGGATCATTCCAACTCTCTTTGTAGAAATTATTGCAAAAGCATTGTCATTTGAAGAGGCAGTCAAAGAGTATACAACCAAGAAAATTTAAAGGGAAAAAGCATATCAAGTAGTTAATTAATAAAAATATATTTTTTCTGGATTTTATGTTGTTTAGTATAGTGTGAGTCAGCTTTTAAAAGTTTGTAATATGTTGTGGTTTCTTCTTCCATTTATTTATTTATTTATTTATTTATATAAATTTATTTATTTATTTTTATTTATTTTTGGCTGTGTTGGGTCTTCGTTTCTGTGCGAGGGCTTTCTCTGGTTGCGGCGAGCGGGGGCCACTCTTCATCCCGGTGGGCGGACCTCTCACCGTCGCGGCCTCTCCCGTTGCGGAGCACAGGCTCCAGACGCGCAGGCTCAGTAGTTGTGGCTCACGGGCTTGGTCGCTCCGCGCCATGTGGGATCTCCCCAGACCAGGGCTTGAACCCGTGTACCCTGCATTGGCAGGCAGATTCTTAACCCCTGCGCCACCAGGGAAGCCCCTTTTCTTCCATTTAAAATGAATGTTTACTTTTGCACTTAAAAATGGAAAGAAAATAGATCATTCTGTTTTGAAAAAGAAGTCCCCTTACTCTCCTGTAGTTTTGCCCTCGGGAAGCCCCTCTCTAGTATGAGCAGACAGTGCTCCTCCCACTCCTCATTCTTCCTGAGGCCATTGCTTCCCTGCAGGACCTTTGTGTTCCGCCTGCCATTCTCCCACACACCGCACCCCCGGGAGATGGGAAGTGGTCCAGGCACTTTTCTTTACCCTCCGCCATTGTGGAAGGAGCAGTGCTCCTTTGCTGTTTGTCTCCTGATAGTAGCAGCTTCTCCTATCCCTGACTGCACTCTTCTATTAGTCATGATAATAGTAGCTAGTGTATACTGTGTCAGACACTGTTCCTAGTGCTTGTTGTGTACTAACTCATTCAATTCTCCAACAGATTACAAGGTAAGTATTAATACCACAATCCCCATTTTACATATGGGGAAATTGAGGCCCTGAACAGTCAAGTAATGTTACCGAGTTCAAGCTCTTCTTGCTTGCTGCATGGCAATAGAGGCCAATAGAGAGACGAGTTACTGGGGCAAAAAATAGCGACTTTATTGGGAAAGCCAGCAGACCAAGAAGATGGTGGACTAGTGTCCCAAAGAACCACCTTACCTGAGTTAGAATTCAGGCTTCTTTTATACTAAAAGGGAAGGGGGTGTGATTGGTTGTTGCAGACTTCTTGGTGTCAGAATCCTTTGTTCTTGCAGCTGTCAACATAGGTCAGGTCAGGATGTTCCTGTAAATCTACAACAAGACAAATGTTATTCTCTGTTCTGCAACTTTTTATCTCTATATGAATGGAAAAGTGACCTTTGAAGGTCAGAGCCTTGAGAATGGGCTGTCCTGTATATTTCAGCCTAGAGGCAACAGTCTTAATTTGTAGCAAAAGCAATAGAATAGGAAGGTTAAAGTAAAATAAACAGATCCAATATGAAGTCAGATTTGTTCTTCCTTATTCAGTAACTTGAGTAAAGGTGACCTCATTTAACTGGTAGAGCCAGGATTAAAATCTAAGCCTTCTGTTGCGCAACAAATCTCTAGAGCTTTTTTTCATCTTGTAAAACTGGAATTCTACATCCATTGAACAACAATTCCCCATTTCCTCCTCCCCACCCCCATCCCTAGTAACCACATTCTCCTATGTGTTTCTATGTGCTGGATTACTTTAGATACCTCAGATAAGTGGAATCATGTAGTGTTTGTCTTTTTGTGACTGGCTTATTTCACTTAGCATAATGTCCTCAAGGTTCATCCATGTTGTAACAAGTGACAGGATTTCCTTCTTTTTAAAGTCTGAATAATATTCCACTGTGTGTATATACCACATTTTCTTATCCACCTATCTGTCAATGGACACTCAGGTTGCTTCCACTTCTTGGCTATTGTGAATAATGCTGCAGTGAACATGGGTATGGAGATATCTCTTTGAGATTCTATTTCCTATTTTTTTAGGATAAATACCCAGAAGTTGGAAGGATGTTTCCTTTTTTTTTTTTTAAACAGTTTTTCTTTCCTGTCATTCCCTCTTTAACCCTCTTTGCTCCATTGTCTTCCCTTTATAATCCTCTTTTATCTGTGTTGCCAAATCCAGCGGTCATGTTTCCACCTTATGTTACCTGACCTTTCCATGGCATTTAGGGCTGTTTACCCCTTCCTCGGCCTTGTGTCTGGCTTTCCATCCACCTTCCTAACCATCTTCTTAGCCTCTTTTACTGGCTTCCACACTTCTGCCTGCCCTTCATGCTTGGTACAGGACTCTATTCCAAACAAACCTTTCAGTTCACACTTGGTATCCTGCCAGGGTGAACTCATCTAGTCTCTTCTGATGGAATTCAGATCTGCTTGCTCCTCAGACACCTAGAACTCCACATGTCCAACTCTGACCCTCCTATCCCCCACCACCCACTAAACATACACCCCCAAGCCTGCTCCTTCCTGGTTCTTCTTCTCTTGATCCATACTGCCTCAACCACCATACTCATTCCCAACAACATTCGGGGAGTGAGTCGAGAGGATTACCTCTTTATTATGCCCATGTCTAATCATTCACTTGGTGTTATCAACTCTATTTCCTAAATATCTCTCAAGTTAGTCCATTTTCTTCATCCTTACGGCCATTGGTCTAATTCAGACCTGTGTTCTTTTACCTACTGAGAAGTCTCTTAATTGGCATCTGAAAGTGTTTTTATATACTTAATATCATTATGTGAATAAAATGGAGGAGGCAAAATCTCCCATGTAATTTTTAAGGTAACAACCTGAGTAGTGCTTTCAAGAAATCTCACGTAAATGAAATTCAGTAAGTATTTTCCCAGCACGTACTTTTTGCCTCACACCAGGCTGGGCTCAGGGAATGCCAAGATCAAGCAGAAAGTCTTTTCCCCAAGGGCGTCACAGACTGATGGAGGGGCCTGGCTTATGAATATAAATGCTTATGAAATCAATGTATTTTATTGTGGCTGATGCCACACAAAACACTGGATATCTGCCCTGAGGAATTTTGGTGTTTCCCTGCACTGTCAGAGAATTATTAGATTAGACACAGAAATGTCAGATGGGTCACTGAATGAGGAAAAGCAAACCTGCCCAAACCATTTCATCAGATAGTCGTGCCTTACCTGACATGCCCTACTTGAGGGAAATTATGAACTTTGTTTTTTTCAGAACAAATATTCTTTTCATTACATGACTAATGAAATTGAGGTTTATAAGGAAGTTGTTGTATTTCTTTGCATGATTTCTAAGGCTCTTTAAAATAATTTTGCCAGTGAATCAACACTGCTTACACTAAGTGCAAAAGTTGTCATGGTTCAAGGGAGTCTGGTTTTCAGAAAGCTGAAAAGTGCTCTGAACTCTGGGGGCCAAGGAGGAGATTCAAGGAGCAGCCAAACAGTTGGCGTTTGTCTGTACTTCCTTTTTCTTTCTTTTTTCAAATTTTTTTTTTTTCCTGTTAGCTTCTGTCTTAGGACACATATTGTCTCTCACTTTAAGTAGTCCAACCTTTAATGAGTCCAATCACTAGTTGAGGTTTGGGGGCTCCTAATGAATGGAATGCTCAGTTATATAATATTTTCAATTCCTAAGCTAGTGGGTGGAAGAAGGAGGCCCTGGAATGCAGAGGTCACACCAGCTGGATGTGTGACCTGAAGCAGGTGCTGAGCAATTGCTAAGCTCACTGCATCTTGTCTCTTCCCTCTCTGCCTTCTAGGATGGCAGTGCTCCCTATGGGGCCAGGTATGTGGGCTCCATGGTGGCTGATGTGCACCGCACCCTGGTCTATGGAGGGATCTTCCTGTACCCAGCGAACCAGAAAAATCCGAAGGGCAAGGTAACTCTTCTTTGTCTGCTGGCTGAACCTGTTCAGGGAACCAGTCAGAATTCGCTTTCTCATCATTCCTGCTTTTTGGCTACTGCCCTGTCCTTGGCATGTCTGTCTGCGAGTGGGCAGGTGGAAGAGAAACGAAGTCTATATCCCATTAGTGAATTCTGAGGCTGTGGTAGAAGGTGTGGAGAAGGAGGTGGCTGAAGTTGTTGTTATTGGTGATCGTCACTGGCCTTCACTTCCGCGGGCCTCACGCCCCTCAATTCACCGTGAGTCAACTGTGTTCAACTCCCACTTTCCCCATGCTGTGTCTATCTTTTAGCTTCATCAGCAACTGATTTTTCGTCATAGACCCTTTTGAGAATTTAATGAAACTTATGGACCCACTTCCCAGAAGAAAATTACACGTAAACATACACATTACATATGTTTTCAGGGGGTTCACGATGATCTGCGGTCTACCCAAAAATTCCCTAGAGAGTTCCCAAAGTCCAGACTAAGCACTTCTGCTCAGAACTCATTCAATATTTCTGGAAAGGTAGCTCCTGGAAGGTCTCACTGCAACTTTATGATCCCAATGCATCTGTTTTGAATAGACACCGCCATAGAAAGGTGTCTGATTTTTAGCCAGTCACAGAATCATAGGTAAGTAGACAAATCCAGACAAAGGCCTGTCGTATTCTCTGACACACTAACAAGTAGCCACATGTATATATGTCTCCTAGCATGGGCGACCTGAATTATTGGAATGCCAGATTCAAAGCCACGATAAGAAATCTAACACAGCACATGAGACCAGAGAGGAGATTTTAATATGCAGATTGGTATGTCAGGCATTTTTTTTCACATGAGTGTTTAGCTTACCTGTATTAGCTGGTTGAACTAGGAGTCACAGATAAATCTGCACGAAAGGTGCTGGAGGAAAGAAAAGTGTTACGGAGTATTAAGTGAGATAGAGTAGAAGATGTGGAAATTCTTTTTTTTGGCTGCGCTGCGCAGCATGCAGGATCTTAGTTCCTCGACCAGGGATTGAACCCACGCCCCCTGCAGTGGAAGCGTGGAGTCTTAACCACTGCACCACCAGGGAAGTCCCCTATTTTTTTTTTTAAATGTGGAAATTCTTAAGTAGAACCGCTCTTGCCACGTACTCAACGGGGAGAACATTAAGACTAATTATTACTAATTATTAAGATGATTTAAAATGAGTCTGAAAATATCCACATATAATTACAAAAACATTTCCATAAGCATGTATAATTGCATATATAGATCTATATTCATAGCACCGTATTGAAAGTATCATTGGTTTCTGACCTCCATGTTTTAGCTCTCAAGTTCTCTGTGACCACATTTGTGTGTGTGGGTGTGTGGTTGGGTTCTCCTCCTATGTGCGCTTGTCTCTGTAGAGCAGTGTAGATTTTAATCGTGGAGAAAAAATAGATTGCATGGCCTGCAGGTCAAGGTACCATGAAGATCTGGACATTGTGTTTTAAGATGCATTTACTAAAACAATGGCATTTTAAGGTCAGAACAAACCTTGGCTCCGAGACAAGCCTTATGCAAGAATGCTGTGCTTATTTATTTGTTTGTTTGTTTACTTATTTATTTATTGTATCTGAATCAACATGATACAAACAGAAGCATGGTATGCTGTTTTCCCAAAATGGCAATAAATGCCCTCTACAGTCTTAATTTACTTTCTCCTCGATGCCTGGCTCTCCAACCCAGATTGGAGATATTTTGTTCCTCTCTTTGAAATAACAATAATTTAATAATCAGCACAAGATATAACTATTTTCTCCAAGTAGTTTTAACAGATGCATTTCAAGAAAAGAATGGAAAGAAAAAGGCTTCACAGAGCTAGATCAACCACTTTGAAAGCTCGTTGCGGAAAAGGAGAAAAGTTTTTAAACTACAGATTTTGTACCTATGGGGGAAGGAAGGAGAAGATAGTATGATACTGAGTCAGAGCGTGCAGCTAGAATGTCACCCTGAATCTAATGTGATGTGTGTGTGTGTCCGCTGTGGGTCAGGGGATGGGGAGGGAGTCAGAACATAATGACAGAAATAGGCCCAGAAAGGACATTCAGTCAGCCCATTTCAATTCAATTCACCATATTCTAACTGGACACAGGACAGACACCTGCTAGTTCTCATAGTGCCTTTTAGAAAGGCATTTCTTCCTCAGAACAGGCTCGGCCCTGGACCCATGTACCTGACTTGGCAAACAAAGGTGCAGGCTGATTCCCCCCCCCCCACCCCAATTCTGCCCTCCACTGGGAGCCCCTGTGCAATGTACATGGTAGCCTTGTTTGGACACTCTCTACATGTCAGGCAGTACTAGGAATGGAGACGCCACAAAGACCAACCTTGACAGACCCCTCCCCTGCCCTCAAGGGAGGGCGTCCAAGGAGGAAGGCAGATGTTAAACAAACTTCAGAGTCAGGACTGTTATGAAAGGGGAAGTACAGGATACTGTGGGAGAGCACGCAATGAGAGAGTTAACTAACTTAGTGTAAGGGGCCAAAAGGAAAGGCCATTTAAACACCAGCAAACTGTTCGGCCAAGTCAACACTTGAGATGTTCCTCCCCACGATGCGGGACACTGTGGTTATCCTGAGAGACTGGCCAGCACTCCCGAGGTGACCTTCCAATCCCATCCAAGCTTGACTCTTGACTGGCCATAAGGCCTGGCATATAGAGGCTCCTAACCGGGCCCCGCAGAATCAGTTCACCTCATTGCGGAACCAAAGAGAAATGAGTACTTAGATCTCATACTCCCAAGTGAGAAGGCCAAGCTCTCATAAGCACAAAGGTCACAAGGCAGGTAGATATCGACCAGAGGTGTCCCCACAGGCATATGTGATGAGCATCAGCTGAGGCCCCCAGCCTTCTGGAGGGCGTAGGGCTCGGGCAGGGCTCCGCTGAGATGCGCAAATGCACTCGCACTAACGAGACAGCAGTTGAGCAGTTGGAATTCCTCGTGAAGCTTTAGGGGCATGGCTTGGGAATTTTGACCACTTGCAACACTTGTCCGCCTGACTCTGTTCCTCTGCAGCTCCGGCTCTTGTATGAGTGCAATCCTGTGGCCTACATCATCGAGCAGGCAGGAGGCATGGCGACCACAGGCACCCAGCCTGTGCTGGACGTGAAGCCTGAGGCCATTCACCAACGAGTCCCCCTCATTCTAGGGTCCCCGGATGATGTGCAGGAATATCTCACCTGTGTACAGAAAAACCAGGCAGGCAGGTGGTGAGTCTGACCCCTCAAGCCCTCTTCTCTTTGTGTTGTACCTTGTTAAGGACCCTAGATGAATGATAGGTGAGTGAATGCTGGTGATGAGAAACAAAAGGCAAATCCATCAAATCACATCCAGAAGAGAAGCGGCCAAGTGCTCACGACAAGTCTAGAAGCCAGAGGCGAGTCTGTGGTCAGTGTAAAGGACTAAAAATAAAACCCACATGTGAAAAGAACAACTTTGATTTGTCTTCTGTCATGAACAGCGGCAAATAGGGTTGTGATTCGAAGTCTATCAGCCCAAGTAATCGCAGCTATCCACTTGTGGGCAAAAGGTACAGAGATCAGTTAAGAATTTGTCTTGGTTTGCTTAAAATTTGAACCTAGTGTCTGAGTCCTATAGTGATTAATTTCCTTTCTTATAAAATAGATATGTATATTTTATATATATACTTATTATATATACTTATATATATTCAAGGTATATAAATATATACATTATATATATTTAAATATATAAACGGCTGACTTAATTTCTTAGAAGTTTTTGTCTTATTGTGGATAGGTTTTGAGTTAGAAATCTCATGGGTATTAAATTCTAAAATTTTGGATCAAGCCTTTATTAGGAGCAATGATTTGGATAACCAACAACTATTTGAATAGAAAAATGTGGTCACCTATTGACAAAGCCACATGCTAATTGGAATTAATATTTAAAAATTAATACCTACTTTTCTCAACTTCTTGACTTTTCCTTTTTAATATTTTCAGGAAATATTTTAATCTATCCTAGGCCCTAACCAGAGTGCACTGGTTAATGACCCTTCATTTGTCCAAATTATGTCTAGATTGGGATGGGGTGGCATATGCATCAGAAATCTCAGCTTGCTTTTCCAAGAGTTGCTATATATGTTTATGGACCTGGAGGCCAAAAATACCTAATGAAATATTCACAAACAAATCCAGAAATATTTAAAACAAAGATACATCAGGACAAAATCAGGCTTAACTCCAAAATTCAAGAATGATTCAATATTAGAAAATCCAGGGACTTCCCTGGTGGCACAGAGGATAAGAATCCGCCTGTCAATGTAGGGGACACAGGTTAGAGCCCTGGTCTGGGACGATCCCACATGCCGTGGAGCAACTAAGCCCATGCACCACAACTACTGAGTCTGCGCTCTAGAGCCCGTGAGCCACAACTACTGAGCCTGCGTGCCACAACTACTGAAACCTGCGCGCTTAGGGCCTGTGCTCCGCAACAAGAGAAGCCACCGCAATGAGAAGCCCGCGCACCGCAACGAACAGTATCCCCCGCTCACCTCAACTAGAGAAAGCCTGCGGGCAGCCACGAAGACCCAATGCAGCCAAAAATAATAAAATAAATAAACTAATTAATTAAAAAAAAAAGAAAATCCATTAAATAGTGCATTAGATTAAAGCAAAAGGCAGTGGTGGGGAGGTGGGGGCTAGGGGAAACCATGGGAAGAAACATTCCTTTCCCACTTTAGCTTTGGACAAAGTGGTTTATCTTTGGAAAGATGGATTTCAATGTGGATATAATTCAGGATTCAGTAGTGTTCCTCAGTCCACCTCTGCTTGGCAGTAGTAAAAGAAGCAGTAAAATTTAATACGTAATCGAAAAATTTTCATCTTCCTCCACAAAACACAAGGATTTTCTAGGAAAAATTCTGATTCTAACTAATGGGCTATTAATACTTCATTAGACATTTCATTGGAAACTTTCTTTATCAGAAAGAAAGTTCAAACTGAAGACTTCAGCTGAAGTCTTCACTTCTTAGGAACAAATTGATGTGGTGAGCACATGGTTTCAGGACTACACAGCCAGGAGGAGAAGGAGTTTTTGGAAACGAAGGTGGATAATAACACCTTCAATCATGGTCTGTGTTGCTTTGATGAATGTGGTAGGTGCTCAGGGAAAGATCCATTCACTCACTACCCTTCTTCAAGCTGAGACTCTTGGTCCCTGCACATCAAATCTAAGCACGGGAAACCAGGGGAGAGTATGGGACTCACATTCCATTCTCAGTGGCTACATATCAAAGATTTGAGGGCATTGGTGCAATGGTGCCTGGGTGACCAGTGCTTTCATAGGCAGGGTCTGGAAAGACCCTCAGAAAGAAGTTGGGCTCTCTGGCCGAAGTGATCTGAGAATCCCTTTCCTCTTGGTTTCTCATTCCTTCCTGATTGCCTTCCCAGTTTAGATGCTTTTGTCTCTCTCAGGAGAAATCCAGTTGTTCTTTCCATTTTCCAGCAGCCCCCAAAGTACCCCCTGCAGGTCTGGCCCCACTTGGGGAAGGTGGGACCATTCACTGGTTTCTATTGTATTTTGGGCAGATGAGCTTCAGCAGCTTGGGGGGCAGACCCATTAACACATCAAAAGGAGAGAAGCATTTTAATACTCTTTAAAAATAAGAAGAAAACATGGTGTTTCAAATCAGTGGGACATGAATGACTGGTGTTTGAATAATAAGCTAGTCATTTGGGGGAAAAAAAAACCAACAACCCAAAACCTAGATCCCCAAACATGTTGCAAATGCATTTCAGAATTAAACATAAAAAATAAAACTGTAAAGGTATGGCAAAAAGATAAAGAAGAATATATTTATGACCTTAAACGGGACCAAAAGACACAAAGCATAAGATATAAAGGAAAGACAGATGTGAATATATCAAAATAAAAACAATACACCACATAGTTAAAAGACAATTGATAGCTTAGGAGCTTCAAGATGGCGGAAGAGTAAGACGCGGAGATCACCTTCCTCCCCACAGATACATCAGAAATACATCTACATGTGGAACAGCTCCTATAGAACACCTACTGAACGCCGGCAGAAGACCTCAGACCTCCCAAAAGGCAAGAAACTCCCCACGTACCTGGGTAGGGCAAAAGAAAAAAGACAATTGATAGCTTAGGAGAAAATATTTGCAACCTATAACAAAAAATGAACATCAAGAATCATACATATTGAGAGGAAAAGGAAACTATCCTAGAGAAATAAATTAAGGATATAAAACTGCAATTTGCAGAAGAGAAAACACAAACAGTCAATAAACATGTGAAAAGATGGTTAGACTCTCTGATCAGAGAAATATAAGTAAAATAACATCACTTTTCGCTTATCAGAATGGCAGGGTACAATGAAGACTGAAAACATCAAATGAGCTAACAATGCAGGGAAATGACCCCGTTCCCTCTGCTGGTGAGACAGATGGTGGGGACAGCCTTCTGGGAAGGCAATTTGGCAGTTCTGTTTAAATGGACAGCCCCTCTGGCCCAGTAGTCCTACACTTTCGTATGTATAAAACAGCCTATATTAGTCTTTTAAAAATTAAGTATTGCTTGTAATGGCAAAAAGATGAGAGCAATTTAAATGTCCACCTGTAGGGAGATAGTTGATTTGTTGTGCAGCAGTTTAAACTGTTGTGTAGCAGTTTAGCCCACTAAACTTACAAACCCACTCCAGTCTTTTATGAATATGGAAAAAAATACCTTAAATAGTTTTATACAAAGGCATTCTTAACATCAAAATAGACAAATGCAGAAAGAAAGAAATATATCAGCTAGCACCCTAAGGTCTTTTGTTTCTTTTTAACCTGATGAGAATTAACATGTTCTTTACTCTCTGGCTTCACTTTCATGAAATGAAATCTAATCACTTTTTTTTTTTTAGTGAGGAAGAGAATACAGATGAGAAAGATATGGAGGGAAAGTAGGAAATGGTGGGTGGGTCTATAAGGTGGGTCTGTATATCAGGGTTCTCCAGAGAAACAGAGCCGATAGGGGACACACACACACACCTATGTTACAGTCTTGAGGCAGAATTCCTGCTTCCCTGGGAAACCTCAGTTTTGCTCTTAAGACCTTCAGCTGACAGAAGAGGCTGAAGGGGTTCAGGACAGGCCATCTCAAAATGTGCTGCTTTGGCATATTGATTATTTTGAGCTGAAGGCACTTGAGAATCAGCAGACCCAGGAAGAGCTTTCTGATCTGCCCTTTCTACCTAAAAGCAGGTCATGAAATTTCCCATGAGAGATGTGCCCTCCCTGTACCAGGAGGAGAAATACGTGCTTGTCACCAGAGACTGGGAGTCAACACGGAAGTGGATCTGTGTGAACAAACCTGCTAAAATAACCCTCATCGTCCACTAGTTTTGCACCCCTCTGCCCCCATATACAGCTTCTAGTCACTTCCCCACAATTACTGCCCTTAGGCCAAACCCCTTTGTCTTGTCATTTTTTCACAAATTTATCATTTCTTTGCCTAAAGGGTATAAAAGCTTTCAGCTCTGATCACTTCCTTGGAACTTCATTCTCTTGTAAAAGTCCCCATGTATGTGTAAAATTTAATAAAATGTGTATGATTTTCTTCTGTTAATCTGGCTTATGTCAGTTTAATTCTTAGGCCAGACACCCTAAGAAGGTAGAGAAGAATTTTTCCTTCCCTACATGCCCACTCACATCATCGAGAGAAAACTTTAAAGTCAACTGATTGTAAATGTTAATCACTTCTACACGGTATCTTCACAGCAACCTCTAGACTAGTGTTTGACCAAAGAACTGGGCACCATAGCCTAGCCAAGTTGATACATAAAATTAACCATCACAATCTGAAGTACAAACGAGGAAAGATGACCAAGCTATAATCATAGGGGAAAAGGGCATTTTGCAAATACATATGACGTGATGCCACTTTCATAAAATAAAATTTAAAAAAAACGACAAAACTACATGATCCAGTCCTTCACATTTCACTAGTGGCTATAACTTCTGTGAAGTCTGCCAAGACCTACTTCTGTAATTATCTGTGCCTCCTTCCCCAGGGTTCTCATTGCATCTGTCTCTTCACTGGCTTCCTTGCATCTCTTCCTCTCTCTCTCTCTCTCTCTCTCTCTCTCACACACACACACACACACACACACGAACCAGGTACCATGCCTGGTGCTAGGGATTTAGCTGTGAAGTAGACAGACAAAATCCCTGCCCTCAAAGAGCTCAGGCCTGGTGGATGGGACACACGTGTAATTCTGGGGATAAAGTACTGTGTGTTTGCTTTGGAGCCATTTAGAGGAGCTGCCATTCCAGAAGTGAGGAGTCAGGCAAGGCTTCCCAGTGGAAATGACGTTTAAACTGAGGCTGAAAGTGGAACTAGCTTGTCAGCAGAAGGTTAGGGAGGACGGAGAAGGCAAGTGAGAGGGATGAGCACTAGAGGTGAGGGGACAGATGGGCAAAGATTTGAAAATGGGTAGAGTATGGTTTATTGGGGGCACAACTGGTAATTCATTATGGCTGTGGGGGGTAGAGTGTGAGGAGGGTAGTGAGAGATGAAGCTGGAGGGGTAAGAGAGGCCCAACTCATGCAGGGTGTTTTGAGTTGGTTAAGGAGTATGGAGTTTGTCCTGAGGGCAATGGGGAGCCACTGATGAGTTTTAAGCAATGGAGGAACATCATCAATATGCATTTTAGTAAATATTACCTACAATATAGACAATGGATTTGAAGTAGTCAAACTAGAGGCTTGTTAGGTCACCGTTAAGAAGGTTAATGTCATCATCTTGGCAAAAATTGATGGTGATGATGGCCCTGATCAAAAGCCATGAGGATGGAGAGAAGTGTAGGTGTTTGAGAGCTATTCATGAGGGTTCATGTATCGGTGATTGATTATGTATGTCAGAGAAAGGGAGAGGGGAGGAATGAAGGATATATGATGGACGTGCCATCCACAAAGCCAAGGAGCACTTGGAGATGATGATTTCAGCTCTGTATGTTGGAGTCTGAAATGTCTGTGGGTTAGCTGAGTCAGGATGTCTCGTAGGCAGTTGGATACATGGGTTTGGAACTCAGGAGAGGGACAGGAAGTCGTCAGCATGGAGGTGGTACCTGAAGTAATTAGACTAGATGAGGTCATTTGGGAGGATCTGGAAGGAAAGCCTTACTTTAGGGATGGACCTAAGTTAGGATGAGAATAGAAGGTGAGGAAGTGGAGGATAGCAAGTTTAGACAAGCTGTTCAAGAGGTTCAGCTGGAAACAGGAGGAGGAACATAATGCAGTAACTGGAATAACCCAGGGTTAAGAGGGGTTTTGCTTGCTTGTTTTATGATGGACAAGACACACTTACATCTTTAAAGAAAAAAAAAGAAGGAACAAAAACAATGAAAAACAAAACTGCATGTGTGTTTGGGTAAAGACAAAGCAAAAGGACTGTTAATATCCCTGAATTAATAATTGTGGTTGTTCCTCAGAGGAAGGGGAATATTTAAGAGGATACATTTCCAAAACGGGCCTTTGCTTTATCTTCACTGCTTGACTCTTAAAATTCTGAGAATGTGGACACATCAATTATTCATTCGTCCAGATAGCAGATCTTGTTGTGCGCCTGCTTTGTGCCAGGTCCTGTCTTTAGTGCTGAGGATAGAGAGGTGAACAAAACAGAGCCCCTTGTCTCTGTATGGGTCTCTGTACAGACTAAGTGCTGATGTGTGGAAGAGACACAATAAACAAAACCAACAAATAAAATGTAATAGCATGTCAGATGGTGATAAATGCTATGGGAAAAATAAATCAGGGGAGGGGAGAACAGTACTACCAGCAGTTATTTTAATTTTAGTTGCTGGTAAAGACAGGCTTCACAAAGAGGATGACATTCCAGCCAAGTCCAGGGGGAAGGGAGGAGCCTTGTACACACCTAGGGGAAAGCCTTATAGGGAAGGTGACAAAAAATACATAAAAGTACATTTAAACTAAAAAAAATTTCAAAACATTAAAAAAAATACTGTATGCATGTTTTTAAGCATCCTACTTCCAGAATCTCACTCACCATATCTCAGGAATGGCCTGATACACATTTTGTTGTTGTTGTTGTTGTTTTAATTTATTTTATTGAGGTATACCTGAGTTACAATGTTGTATTAATTTCCACTGTACACCAAGGTAATTCAGTTATGCATATATAAAAAATTCTTTTTCATATTCTTTTCCATCATAGTTTATTACAGGACACTGAATATAGTTCCCTGGGCTATACAGTAGGACCTTGTTTATCCATTCTATATATAATAGTTTGCATCTGCTAATCCCAAGATCTCAATCCATCCCTCCCCCACCCACACACACACCCTTGGCAACCACAAGTCTGTTCTCTATGTCTGAGTCTGTTTCTGTTTCATAGATAAGTTCACTTGTGTCATATTTTAGATTCCACGTATAAGTGATATCATTTGATATTTGTCTTCATCTAATTTACTTCACTTAGTATGATAATTTCTAGGTCCATCCATATTGCTGAAAATGGCATTATTTCATTCTTTATTATGGCTGAGTAGTATTCCATTGTATATGTGTACCACATCTTCTTTATCCATTCATCTGTTGATGGACATTTAGGTTGTTTCCATTTCTTGGCTACTGTAAATAGTGCCGCTACGAACCTTGGGGTGCATGTGTCTTTTAAACTTATAGTTTTGTCCATATATATGCCCAGGAGTGGGATTGCTGGATCATATGGTAACTCTATTTTTAGTTTTTGAAGGAACCTCCATACTGTTCGCCATAGTGGCTGCACAAATTTACATTCCCACAAACAGTGTAGGAGGGTTCCTTTTTCTCCACACCCTCTCCAAGCATTTGTTATTTGTATTCCTTTTCATTATGGCCATTCTGACTGGTGTGAGGTGGTACCTCATTGTAGTTTTGATTGGCTCGTGCACATTTGATAGCTGGGAAAGTGAGTAGGAAGAAGATAAGTGCAGGTTCCCACCAGGTGAATTGTTAACTCCACCTGAGACCATGTTCTCTGGCCTGTTCCTTAACAAAAGAGCTTCTCAAGGGGTTTTTTGTTTGGAAATGCAGCTCATCCCCAGGAAGCTACCTTCTTCTTGGAAGTTAGACTGACACCTGCGACAATATGACAGTCATGTGACAAAAGGCTCCCAAGACATCCAGGGACAGTGAGGATGGTGGGCCAGCAAGTGCAGAGCAGGACTACCTCCTACCAAAGGAAAACAAGAGTTGCCACAGGAGACAGCCTACACTCAGGAGACAGAGCACAAAACCCTGGAAGAGCACTTGTTATCAGAGATCAGGACTTCAGTGTCAAAAAAGACCACAGTATTCCCCAGCATGAGTTAGGCCATTTTGTGTCACCACTACTTTTTGAGCAGCATATATAATATTAAGTTTTCTTGCATCAACTCCCATGTTTCCTTCATATCTTTCTAATGGTCTTTCCTCCCTCACAGAGAAAAACAGGAAACATTTGGTGTCATCGAGTGAAAGAGGTGCCAGAGAGTAAAGAAGATATTAATTTTCACCAAGTTAAATACAAAGAGAAGGAAGCAAAGCTTGTTTTCAGTGCATTTTAATGTGTGAGAATGTGTTGCTATGAGGTATTGACTGTTCCTGGTTTGCAGCGCTGACCAGTGCTTGATTTAGATGAGAGAGGATATGTGAGGAAGGGAAAAGATAACCAAACTTCTTGTGTCTTTTCTTCTGCTTGCAAATCTTTAAATCCAAACTTCTCCCGTCTTAGCCAACCATTTCCTTGTGGACTGTAGCATTTGAAGCATGTGAGGAAAGGCCAAGAACCATTGTGAGTTGAGAGATTTCTTACTTATTCCTCCCTTATGTTCAGCAAGTCTGACTTGTCTTTGGTGGTGTTTTTTTTTTTTTTTTAATTTATTTTTGGCTGCATTGGGTCTTCATTGCTGCGCACGGGCTTTCTCTAGTTGCGGCGAGCGGGGGCTACTCTTCGTTGCGGTGCGTGGGCTTCTCACTGCGGTGGCTTCTCTTTTGGAGCACGGGCTCTAGGCACATGGGCTTCAGTAGTTGTGGCTCGCGGGCTCTAGAGCACAGGCTCAGTAGTTGTGGCACATGGGCTTAGTTGTTCCGCAGCATATGGGATCTTCCTGGACCAGGGCTCAAACCCGTGTCCCCTGCATTGGCAGGTGGATTCTTAACCACTGTGCCACCAGGAAAGTCCCATCTTTGGTGGTCTTGACCAGACCACCAAAGTGCGGCTCTGCTCGCCGCACTTGTGTCCTCTGGGTTGCTAAGGAGAGCACGAGGCTAGCTGTGCAGGACAAGTACAGTAGTTTCCTGGGGCTGACACGACATATACCACAAACTCATTGGCATAAAGTCACAGGAATTTATTCTCTCATGCCTGGAGGCCAGAATTCCAAACCAAAGTGTCTGCAGGGCTATATCCCCTCCGAGGGCTCCAGGGAGGAATCCTTTGTTGCCTCTTCCAGCTTCTCATAGTAAGTTCATATTTCAGACAAGTTTTTTGTGTCGACTGAAAAAAAAAAAAGGCACAACCTAGAAGTTGAGAATTATGCTTTATTTGTCAGACATCCTGAGTACTTAAGCTGGGGAGAGAGCCTCTCAGATAGCTCTGAGGGACTGTTCTGAACAGGTAAGGGAGGAGCCAGGATATATATAGGAGTCTTTGCAAACAAACAGACAAATAAAACCAGGTAGTCAGAACATCAAAAGATTACTGTTAATTAAAGAAAACCAGACATCTCAAGTTGAGGAATTTAGTGCTTTTCTATGAGTAGGAAGATGCCAGAGTCTGGACTTATTGAAACTACTCCTTTGATATGCATCTTAACTATCTAGGGCCGGTATCCTGTTTTTCTCCATCCTGAATCCCCTCAGGGTGCACAGTTGGGGGCAGTTGCAGTGGCAGAGGGCTTGATGGCTGCAACATCCTTGGCTTACTGACATGGCAGGTGACATTCATCCACATTTGTAAAAATCAAAATTTGTTTTCAGCTTTATTTGATTCATGTCGACTGGCTTATTTTAAAAAGCTTTTATGATGGATGCTGTTTGGAACTTTTCACAGTTTAATTAAATGTCTTTGAAAGTTACAGAACCTTCTAACATGTGTTTAATCATTTAGGTATTGTTTAGTTTGGAACTTTTCACAAGTTTAAATAAATATAAATGTCTTTGAAAGTTGCAGAAGACTCTAGTATCTGTTTAATCGTATGACATCTGAGAGGTCTTCACATTTTCATTCATATCAGCACCTAGGCATTTTCTTAGAGTCTTGGGCTGTACTTCCAAGATTATGTGGACAGCAGTATGAGCTAGCCTGTCACGGTGAAGCAAGGTGACAGTCACTAAGGAGTCTTTTCTAGTGGACTTTCAGAGACTGAAGGTGGCAGATTGCATTTTCCAAAGATGGCCACAACCACGTCTTCCATCCCACATGCTTTTCTGCTAAGTGACCTTGCCTCTCCCCACCAGGAGGTAGACTGTCAGCCCCCTCCCCTGTAACCTGGGCGTCCCTGGTGACATGCTCTGAGTACAATGCGGCAGCAGAGGTTTCACTGGGGACTAAGACCAGGTTATAAGAAGCCTTGTAGTTCCTCACTGGGCATTCTGGCTTATGTTCTCTTGGGATGTTCCTCTCAGAGCCAGCCTTCGTGCCATGGGAGCCCAAGCCATGGAGAGGCCCAGTAGGTACTCTGGTGGGCAGCCAGGGCTGAATGCCCAGCCCACAGCAGCATCTAGGACAGCCACGTGAGTGAGCCTGCTTGGATGTCGGCCCAGTCAAAACTGCTAATGATTCTGGCACACGTGAAAGACTTCCAAAGGAAAACATGTAGTTAAGCCCAGTCAGGAAATTGGAAAGATGGTTTTTTCAAGCTGCTATGTTTCCTGGTAGTTTTCCAGTAATAGATAACCAGAATAGTCTTTTCACTGCATGCCCCATTGGTTCCCATGTCCTAAAAACCTGTGTGTGGGCCCAGCCTCATCTCCCACACCTCAACCTTCCCACTTTCTCTAAATGTTGTTTCTCTTTTCTAAGGGGTTCTGACCCGGGAAGTCTCTGCTCTGATACCCACCCTTTTATCCTGTGTTACTGCCCGGCTCCTCTGGGTCCATGTCCGGTTTCTCTTCCTTCTGGTGTTTCAACCACCTCCTCTAACAGCACCATCTCCTTCTCAGCGTTGGGAATGTCCCTTCCACAGGGTGATGACTGGGTCGCCATGGGTGCTACATCAATTCCAGTTGTCTCAGTGTGGTCCCAACCAGTAGAAGGGACTCAGATTGGGAGCCTTCCAAATCTTCCTGTGGCTACACTTGATCATGCTATCCCAAAACCCACAGAATTTTACTCCAAATGACACAACATCTGTCATTTTAGGTCAGAAAGTTGGAAATGTAAGTGCCTGCAAGGGAAGGCCACATTGAGGGTCCAGCATGGCACACAGTCCAGTGCAGATGGACTTGACCAGAGGCTGCTGGAGGTCTTGTGGGCTGAGACCCCAGTTTTCCTCCACCTCATGTCTTCAGAAGGAATGACAGGGTCTAATAACTAAATGCTTCCACCTACTCTTTATTTCCTTGAGTAGGAAGGAACATAATTTTAAACCCAAAGACAGCAAATGAAACTATGTGCTTCCTTAGCCTGTGGAATGTAGGGAGTTTTTCTTTTTTAAAACAAATTCAGGAATTAGGCAGCTAGGTGTAAATTAGGCTTCAGACTATCTGTTTCGATGCTTTCACCTATTGCCCACCTCTGAGGCCACAAGACTATTTCTGAAGCCCAGCCTCAAATGTGGGAGCTTATCCTTCATCGCATATGGACACAAAGACAAACATTCTTGGCAATCCATTGTGTCTGGTCCTTCCTCAGTTGCAAAGTAGCCACATAGTCTTCGCTAGAAGTTGGGGAAGATGCACCAGAAATTGGCTCTGTGACGTTCATCCTGTAACTCTGCTGGGTTGTCACCATCGTGGGTCAAATGATCATGATCTCTAAGGCCCTTTTCTTGATTGGAAATCGTATGTATGTGTGTTCACTTTTCTAAAATGTGAATTTTTTCCTTATTAAAATAATTTACCTTTGTCCTTTAGACTGTTTGCCAAATTTTGTTCTATTCAAGGGTTGGGTCAGACACAGTCAATAGGCAGCTGACATATTCAGAATGATAAGAACCAAAAGGCCACGCAGCCATTCTAACAGACCATTGGCACACTCTGTTATGTCTTCAGGGCCCAATTACCTTTTCTACTCTACAAAAACTTAATGTATTAAAAACAGAAAGATGTACCATCTTTACTCTGAAATTGTTTTATTTTAAGTAAAACTTTATACATCCTTTTAAAACATGAAAATTCAAAATTCTTGAGGCAAGTCGATCATACAAACCTATTTACAACAGTATTAAAGGAGTGGTAACATTTCACCAGCATAAAATGTCACAGAATTCAAATCACAACTTGGATCATCAATGATTCAAGTGTTTCATCCCACACAATAAGGTCTGGTTAGTTTTAACAGAAAATTCTTCCTCTGGATATTCTGTTCTCAGTCCTGCCTTTGAGATTTAGACAGTAGGATAACTGGCCATGGTGGCGATTCCACAGTTGTTGTTCCGGTCTTTGGCCATCCTTATGTAGCCATCCATGCCCCAATCTTCACCCCAGCTAAAAGAAGAGAGGGTTTTCCATTTTATACAAAGAATCAAACACATTTATCTTTATTAATACTTAAACAGTACCCCAGAGTCCAGGACAGATTCAGAAAGAAGCAAGAAAGGCAGTTGTTCTTGTTCCTGGTTGAGTTCTAAATGTATAAATAACTTCAATCTCCAAACCTCTCACGGAACTGCAAAATTAGAGACAGAAAAAGGAAACTCTTGGGGCCAGATGTGTTTCAGATTTAAGAAAATTTTCAGATTTAGAAATGCAATGGTGCTGGGACTTCCCTGGTGGCGCAGTGGTTAAGAAGCCGCCTGCCAATGCAGGGGACACGGGTTTGATCCCTGGTCTGGGAAGATCCCACATGCCGCAGAGCAACTAAGCCCGTGCACCACAACTACTGAGCCTGCATGCCACAACTACCAGAGCCCGCGCGCCTAGAGCCTATGCTCTGCAACAAGAGAAGCCACCGCAAGGAGAAGCCCACGCATGCAACGAAGAGTAGCCCCCACTCGACGCAACTAGAGAAAGCCTGCGCAGCAACAAAGACCCAAGCAGCCAAAAAAAAAAAAAAAAAAAATTAATTAAATTAAAAAAAAAAAAAAAAGAAATGCAATGGTGTCAAAACTACATCAATACCCTAGGCAAACTTGAGAGAGTACCTTAATGTTATAATCAAACATTAATATGTCTGTGTTCACCCTAAGTGGCATAAAGACTTCGGAAGTGTGCTTAAGGGTTTGAGAACCTGTATCCAAATACTGATTCCAAAAGGGACTCCCATTTCAATCTCAGATATAAGTATTTTGGGCACTTTATACCTGTTCTTGACAAGCCAGTATTTATTGTTATCTGAGTCTGCTCCTTCAAACCCATAGCCAACCACCAGAACACCATGATCCAGGTCTTCGCTGCTGCAGTATGGATCATAATAAATGCCTGGGAAAATAAAATTCAATGTTGGGGTGAGGACCTCCGAGTGTCACATGACAGTAACCCAGCCTATCAACTAGGATAAGGGAGACACCTCAAAATTCAGCTAAAGGACATAAATCTAGATAGGATTTAAAAACAAGATCTATTTTTTTAATCTAGGCTAGGGATCTAGGTTCTCATCTAACACTAGCAGAAATACTGGAACAATCTCTTTTGTACACAATGTGTGAAAAGGCATAAAAGACCACTCCCTAAAACCTTATCATTTTACTTTCAGAATGTCTAGGGAAACAGCACACAACACAAAATTACTTCAGGCAAGAGGTTCTTTCCAGTTTTAATTACAGTAGTAAAATTCTTTGGAAAATTTCAAAGGTCTAACAACTGGAAAAAAGTAAATTAAGCTATACGAATCAAATTAAGTAGCCATTTAAATATATTTGTGAAGTGCTTAAAGTCATGGGGATTCAAGTAATGTCAAATGGACACATCAGGCACAAATACTACATGAACAACTATGTTAAATCTACACACCCCCAAATTATACACTGAATTCTACACACCAAAGAGTCAATCTTGCTGTATGTCATGGTGGTTTTCCAATTTTTCTGCCTAAACTTCCATACAGACAAATGCTTACCTGCTTTATAGAACTGGAAGGTTGGATGGCTTGCATCTATAGCAACAGAGATGGGGCCCACAGTTGCCACTGCCTTCATAAGGGCCCTCTCTCGCTTAGGAATGTCCACGAAACCAGTGTCGTTGGCAGCAGAACTCTGTGGTCTGTAGTGGCAGGATTCATCCTTTCAAAGGTAATGGGGAAGAGACTTGATTAATACCATCCCCCTCCTGGGGTACATGAGTTCAAGACAGTCTGCAGCTTAATGATTTCCAAGTCAAGTTTGTTATAAAGCATCCCAGGAGATGAAATGATATTGGTTGTTTTGAAATGGAAAAAGTAGCTGGTGTCTATTCAATGAGACACGCTCAGTCTACCTCTCCATAAGAAACTTTTACTCTGGAGAAATTTATACTTACATAGAATGGTATGTATATTTCCACATGACACAGAAATATTAACAGCTTTATGGTAACTATCTAAACAGAGAACTGTGCAAGGCTAACATATTTTAATGCTAGTTCTGACAGTCTGCAGATATAGAGTCTACAATCTAAAATGTGTATTCTAAATTGGTATCTGTTTTCCCCCAAAGTGTTCAACTTTGATACCAAGATAAGGAGCTCCTTTTACCCTTCCAAAATATGGATAGGATTCCTCTGAGTCCAGGCCTCCATTGTCCTTAACATACTGGAAGGCATTATCCATTAAGCCACCACTGCAACCCTCATTGCCTTGAGGCCGAGAGCAGTCCACCAGGTTCTGCTCACTCAGTGAGACAAGTTTGCCAGTTTTCCGGAACATCTGTCCTTCAAGGGCGCCAGTGGCACTAAAAGCCCAACAAGAACCACACGTACCCTGAAAACAAAATTTAAACGCTCTTAGTCTACAAAACAAATAGCAAGACTTTGACAACAGCCCATATATCTGAAAATGCTTTTAAAAACTAGTGAATTGCATCCAAACTCTAGTCATTCAGAGCAGGCCATGGGGCGTTTCCAAAAGGAAACCCCTTCTCCAGGCATTTGAGGGCTCTTGTGTCCACTTTCAGTGCTTCAGAAGGAAAAGTCTTCAAGAGCTGGGAAACAACTCTTCATCACAGCAAATGCATCTCTCATTCCAAGAAACTTATCAACACAATTCTTTTTCTCTCAAGGAAATTTGAAACCAAATAAAATGTTTTAAATTCTTGAAAAAAACAAAAAAACAAAAAAACGAGTGAATTGCATGTTGTTCCACAGCCTACCATTGCAAGGATGGCAACTCCTATTTGGCTTTACTCTTGGAGAGAGATCTGCTGGATACTGTCATACCTGATTCTTCACAGGAGTTACATAGCCTTTCTCTCTCCAATCCATGGATGAGGGAATCGAAGCAAAGACAGGTACTGGGAACACCTTCCCCTTCTTGTGCTTCTGGTTTCGAAGACCATTCATCACCTGCCTGAATTCTTCACTGGTCTTCAAGGAAAAGGAAACAATGTTGAAAAGCAAGAGGTTATTTTCCTAAAGTACTAAGGAGGGGAGGCACAAAAAGTTCATGCCACACTCACCATGTCACCGAAGGCATTCATTGCCATGGTGAAGCCATGTTTCCCTTGGCTGTATTCCTGATTGTGCAGGTCAATCATTTTCATATTCTTCTCCCACACTGTTCTCCTCCATCCTTCTTCATTCTACAGGCAAACAGGTAACCTATACTCTTTATTTCTATTTAAAACCAACCCACCTTCACCAAGTGGATTTGCAGACAGAGAGGAAGAGAAACCATGGCCAGAGATGGCTTTATACTCTTGGGAACTGTTTCCCAGTGCCCACACAACAGGGTCGTATGCCCGTACTGTACTCAGTAATGGGTGCCATGAAGTTACTGCCCTGGTAAGAGCCAGCCTCAAGAGGCTACTATCTGCTATAAACTCCCAACAGCATGGACCATTCTCTGCGGGGTTTCAGATGGACAGTTTCAGATGTTACCAACCAAGCCATATAGTTTCCTGTGTGTTGCCTTCCACAATTTCCATTGTGCATTTAAACTGAGATCAAGTTTTGGAGCCGCTAAGGCTATTCCCAAGCAAAGGGCAGTGAGGAGGAGTGAAGGATTCATGTTTCAAAAGCCTAGGAAGGGAAAAGAAATGAGTATCTGATTAAACCAATCTTACTAAAAGGCCATCCTACTTTTTTCTGAGACGTTATACCCACTGTGGTGGAGTAAAAACATTTATCTTCCCAAGTATTTACACAAGGACCGTAGGGGAAGGCTAAGGACGTGGATAGAGAAAAACAGCTCAGAGACCCCAGTTTCCGCGCCGGAGAGGCTCAGGCTCTTCTGGGACTCAGAGCAGCGGCTAGGGCGAAGCTCCCTCCCGCGTTGCAGACGGGGCCAGGCCAGGGGCGTGCCGCACCGCCCCCGGCGAACGCCCGCCGCTCTCAGAGGATGTTGACGCGGCGCAGGGAACAGAGGGCACTGCAGCCCGGCGTGCGGGGGTCAGGCTGCCCTGTGTGACCGGCGCCTCCTGGGACCCCTCCCAACCCCAAGCTTGGCAGTCCCACTGGTTCCCGGGGTGACCCCGCCGCGCCAGGCCCCAGCCCGTGGTGCTCACCTGCGGCGGGCGCAGCTGCGCAGCCACAACCAGCAACTGTGGATCCGGGGGCGTCGGAGGTTGGGCTGTGGGCGCATGTCCTCCCATTTAAGGCTCCGGGATTCCGCTCGGCCGGCCCCGCCCCCCGCTAGCCCGCGCCGCGATTGGCTGAGCTGCATGCGGGCGGGGCCCCTGTGCTGGGATTCCCGGCGCCTCACGAGGCTGGTCCCAACTTGGCCAGGTGCCAGCCTCAGTGGACCCGACGGCGGCGAGCTGGGCAGTGCTGAGAAGGGCGGCCAGAGCCTCCTTGGGGACCCGGATCAACTAATTACCTCGATTGCGCTCGGCCGGTGGTTCACGAAAAGAAGCTTATAGGGAGCACCAAGTGGATTATCAGCGCAACCCTGTGCCTCCTTTAGTCCTAGAGTTTTTGGTGCAAGTCTGCGGGAGGGCTGTCTAGTTTAAGGGTTCCCGCTTATTCCACAGCAAAGGTGGGGCGGGCTGGAGGAATGCGGAGCCCTCAGGGCCTTACCTCCCAGGCTGAGGGTGGTACCAGCTGGGTTTGAGAAGAATCGGAGCGGAAAGGCAGTTCCTCAAAGCTCGGGACGCGCTGGTCACTCCCCAAATCCCAGGAGGAAAAGGGGACGGGCTGGGTGGGTCTCCAGAGAAGGCATGGCATTTTGTAATGCCCCTTTCCTGTCTTCGCCGGTCAGGGGTTCCTCTCACCTCTCAAGCTTTCCTCAAAACCAACAGAAACAAGTTATTTACAGAAAAATTTAGTTTAAAAAAAGGAAAGGTGGAAGGTAGAAACTGCTTTTACCTTCCCACACTCTACATTAGGGATTGTTATGTCTTCCTTAGTATCTAAGGTGCTTTTCTTGAGATTTAAGAAATTTGACTCTTACTTCAGTGAGTTCTACTTTACATTTAATGTCAGGATTTAAATGACAGTTAGTGAAACATTTTAAATGGAGGAAAATAGAGTTATATATTAAATATTAATTTATATAATTAATAATTTAAGGAACACAAGCTAGAAAAGTTGTACATGTTTGTCCTTTACTACATAAAAATATATTCATTGTAGAAAATACCTTTTAGAAAAAAATTATCATTACCTCATGTTCCTTCCCACATTACCTTTTTTCTATGGATATTTTGAATTTTTTTAAATAAAAATGTAGTCATGGTTCACTGGACTTGTAAACTAATTTCTACTTAAGATTAAATGGATAAGCATTCTGGAAGCACAATCAGACACAATTTTACTGTGTTCATATGTACATAACATAAAGATGTCTATTTTAACCATTTTTAAGTGTGCAGATCAGCGGCATTAAGTACATTCACATTGTTGTGCAACCATCACCGTCAGCCATCTTTGGCACTTTTTCATCCTCCCAAACTGAAACTCTGTACCCATGAAACAATAATTCTGCATTTCTCCCTCCTCCCAGCCTTTGGCGACCACTATTCTAATTCTGTCTCTCTGAATTTGACTATGTACCTCTCATACGTGGAATTATCTAATATTTGTCCTTTTATGCCTATGTCACTTCACATAATGTCTTAAAGGTTTATTCATGCTGTAACGTGTCAGAATTTCTCTTTTTTTCTAAAGGTGAATAAAATTCCCTTGTATGAATGTACCGTGTTTTGTTTCTCCAGTCATCCCTGGATGGATATATGGGTTATTTCCACATCTGACTATTTTGAATGATGCTGCTGTCAACATTGTCGTACAAATGTTCAAATTCCTGTTTTCAGTTCTTTTGGGGATCTACACAGAAGTGGAATTGCTGGATATGGTAATCCTATGTTTAATTTTTTTCTCTGTTTTCCATGGTGGCTGCACCATTATACATTTTACCAGCATTGCAGAGAGTTCCAATCTTAAATATTTTCTTAAATTCTTTGAGTTGCCTTTTCGTAAAGTCAATACTGTCCTTTGGTGCACAGAAGTTTTAAATCTGGATGAAGTCCAGTTTACCTATTTTTTCTTTGGTTGCCTGTTTTTTTGGTATCATAGCCAAAAAATTATAACTAAACCCAATATCAGGAGGCTCTTCCCTTGTGTTTTCACCTAAAATTTTATAGTTTTAGTTCTTATGTTTGGGTCTTTGATCCATTTTGTGTTAACTTTTGTATATGGTGTAAGGGAAGGGTCCAATTTCATTCTTTTGCATGTGGATATCAGACTTTCCCAACATCATTTGTTGAAAAGACTATCTTTTCCCTATTGAATGGTCCTGGCAACCCCATACAACTTAGAAAAATCAATTCTTTAAAAGTTTTAAGATCTTTGAGGAAATAGAAACTTTTCTTTCTCAGACACGCCTAGAGGCTGAAGCTCTTAGGTGGTTACAAAAGCGTGTTTTATTATCAATGACTGGAGGTTAAAAAATTTTTTTAATACACCATGGATTTCAACACAATCATTCACTCAAGAAATCTAAGTACATAATCTAATATATGGGTTTTACAGTTGCCCTTGGGTCACAGGGTGGAAAAACCTGCCACTGCATGACCATGAGTACCTGGAGCAATAGCCTGTCTGGAGGCTATTCCGAAGAGTGGCGGCTCCTTTGGAATTTCACATTTGGAATGTGATGCAAATGCATTGGAGAAAGCTGGACTTTTTAAAATACCAAATGTGCCTCAAATCTACAATTAGAACAGAAATATCTAAATGCCAGAGAAATATGGGAGAAGGCCATTTAAGCAAGAAACTGTAACATCTATTTATACAAAATCTGTTAAGTAATGTATTACAGAAAGACATTTGCTTAACCATTTTGTTCTTATTTCTACTCTTCTATCTCATTTCTTTGCCAAATAACTTAGATGAGTGCTCACTATTAAAATGGTCACATTTTAGTCAAGTGAACAATCCTTAACTCTGTCTTTGATAAAATGCAGTTAGCAGAACTTCCTGATTCCTATTTAAAATGCAATATCTGTGAAAGTATATTCTTTTTTTTTTGAATTTTTGAATTATATTTTATTTTTTTATACAGCAGGTTCTTATTAGTCATCAATTTTATACATATTAGTGTATACATGTCAATCCCAATCTCCCAGTTCATCCCACCACCACCACCCCCCAGCCACTTTCTCCCCTTGGTGTCCATATGTTTGTTCTCTACATCTGTGTCTCTATTTCTGCCCTGCAAACCAGTTCATCTGTATCATTTTTCTAGGTTCCACATATATGCATTAATATACGGTATTTGTTTCTCTCTTTCTGACTTACTTCACTCTGTACGACAGTCTCTAGATCCATCCACATCTCTACAAATGCCCCAATGTCGTTCCTTTTTATGGCTGAGTAATATTCCATTGTATAGATGAACCACATCTTCTTTGTCCATTCGTCTGTCGATGGGCATTTAGGTTGCTTCCATGACCTGGCTATTGTAAATAGTGCTGCAGTGAACATTGGGGTGCATGTGTCTTTTTGAATTATGGTTTTCTCTGGGTATACGCCCAGTAGTGGGATTGCTGGGTCATATGGTAATTCTATTTTTAGTTTTTTAAGGAACCTCTGCACTGTTCTCCATAGTGGCTGTATCAATTTACATTGCCACCAACAGTGCAAGAGGGTTCCTTTTTCTCCACACCCTCTCCAGCATTTGTTGTTTGTAGATTTTCTGATGATGCCCATTCTAACTGGTGTGAGGTGATACCTCATTGTAGGTTTGATTTGCATTTCTCTAATAATTAGTTATGTTGAGCAGCTTTTCATGTGCTTCTTGGCCATCTGTATGTCTTCTTTGGAGAAACGTCTATTTAGGTCTTCTGCCCATTTTTGGATTGGGTTGTTTGTTCTTTTAATATTGAGCTGCATGAGCTGTTTACATATTTTGGAGATTAATCCTTTGTCCATTGATGCATTTGCAAATATTTTCTCCCATCCTGAGGGTTGTCTTTTCATCTTGTTTGTAATTTCCTTTGCTTTGGAAAAGCTTTTAAGTTTCATTAGGTCCCATTTGCTTATTTTTGTTTTTATTTCCATAACTCCAGGAAGTGGATCAAAAAAGATCTTGCTGTGATTTATGTCAAAGAGTGTTCTTCATATGTTTTCCTCTAAGAGTTTTATAGTGTCCAGCCTTACATTTAGGTCTCTAATCCATTTTGAGTTTATTTTCATGTATGGTTTTAGGGAATGTTCTAATTTCTTTCTTTTACATGCAGCTGTCCAGTTTTCTCAGCACCACTTATTGAAGAGACTGTCTTTTCTCTATTGTATATTGTTGTCTCCTTTGTCATAGATTAGTTGACCATAGGTGCGTGGGTTTATCTCTGGGCTTTCTATCTTGTTCCATTGATCTATGTTTCTGTTTTTGTGCCAGTACCATATTGTATTGAGTACTGTAACTTTGTAGTATAGTCTGAAGTCAGGGAGTCTGATTCCTCCAACTCCGTTTTTTTCCCTCAAGACTGCTTTGGCTCTTCGGGGTCTTTTGTGTCTCCATACAAATTTTAAGATTTTTTTGTTCTAGTTCTGTAAAAAATGCCACTGGTTATTTGTTAGGGATTGCATTGAATCTGTAGATGCCTTTGGGTAGTATAGACATTTTCACAATATTGATTCTTCCAATCCAGTAACATGGTATATCTCTCCATCTGTTTGTGTCATCTTTGATTTCTTTCATCAGTGTCTTATAGTTTTCTGAGTACAGGTCTTTTACCTCCTTAGTTAGATTTATTCCTAGGTATTTTATTCTTTTTGTTGCAGTGGTGAATGGGATAGTTTCCTTAATTTCTCTTTCTGATCTTTCATTGTTAGTGTATAGGGATGCAAGAGATTTCTGTGCATTTATTTTGTATCCTGAAACTTTACCAAATTCACTGATTAGCTCTAGTAGTTTTCTGGTGGCATCTTTAGGATTCTCTATGTATAGTATCATGTCATCTGCAAACAGTGACAGTTTTACTTCTTCTTTTCCAATTTGTATTCCTTTTATTTCCTTTTCTTCTCTGATTGCCATGGCTAGGACTTCCAAAACTATGTTGAATAATAGTGGTGGGAGTGGACATCCTTGTCTTGTTCCTGATCTTAGAGGAAATGCTTTCAGTATTTCACCATTGATAATGATGTTTTCTGTGGGTTTGTCATATATGGCCTTTATTATGTTGAGGTAGGTTCCCTCTATGCCCACTTTCTGGAGGGTTTTTATCATAAATAGGTGTTGAATTTTGTCAAAAGCTTTTTCTGCATCTATTGAGATGCTCATATGGTTTTTATTCTTCAATTTGTTAATATGGTGTATCACATTGATTGATTTGTGTATACTGAAGAATCCTTGCATCCCTGGGATAAATCCCACTTGATCATGGTGTATGATCCTTTTAATGTGTTGTTGGATTCTGTTTGCTAGTATTTTGTTGAGGATTTTTGCATCTATATTCATCAGTGATATTGGTCTGTAATTTTCTTTTTTTATAGTATCTTTGTCTGGTTTTGGTTTCAGGGTGATGGTGGCCTCATAGAATGAGTTTGGGAGTGTTCCTTCCTCTGCAATTTTTTGGAAGAGTTTGAGAGGATGGGTTTTAGCTCTTGTCTAAATGTTTGATAGAATTCACCTGTGAAGACATCTGGTCCTGGACTTTTGTTTGTTGGAAGATTTTTAATCACAGTTTCAATTTCATTACTTGTGATTGGTCTGTTCATATTTTCTATTTCTTCCTGGTTCAATCTTGGAAGGTTATAGCTTTCTAAGAATTTGTCCATTTCTTCCAGGTTGTCCATTTCATTGGCATAGAGTTGCTTGTAGTAGTCTCTTATGATGCTTTGTATTTCTGCGGTATCCATTTTAGCTTCTCCTTTTTCATTTCTAATTTTTTTGATTTGATTCCTGTCTTTTTCTTGATGAGTCTGGCTGAAGGTTTATCAATTTTGTTTATCTTCTCAAAGAACCAGCTTTTCGTTTTATTGATCTTTGCTATTGTTTCTATTTCATTTATTTCTGCTCTGATTGTTATGATTTCTTTCCTTCTACCCAGTTGGGTTTTGTTTGTTCTTCTTTCTCTAGTTCCTTTAGGTGTAAGGTTAGATTGTTTATTTGAGATTTTTCTTGTTTCTTGAGGTAGGATTATATTGCTATAAACCTCCCTCTTAGAATTGCTTTTGCTGCATCCCATAGGTTTTGGATCATCGTGTTTTTATTGTCATTTGTCTCTAGGTATTTTTTGATTTCCTCTTTGATTTCTTCAGTGATCTCTTGGTTATTTAGTAACATACTGTTTAGCCTCCATGTGTTTGTGTTTTTTACGTTTTTTTCCCTGTAATTGATTTCTAATCTCACAGGGTTGTGGTCGGAAAAGATGCTTCATATGATTTCAATTTTCTTAAATTTACCGAGGCTTGATTTGTGACTCAAGATGTGATCTATCCTGGAGAATGTTCCGTGTGCACTTGGGAAGAAAGTGTAATCTGCCCTTTTTGGATGGAATGTCCTATAAATATCAATTAAATCTATCTGGTCTATTGTGTCAATTAAAGCTTGTGTTTCCTTATTAATTTTCTGTCTGGATGTCCATTGGTGTAAGTGAGGTGTTAGAGTCCCCGACTATTATTGTGTTACTGTCGATTTCCTCTTTTATAGCTGTTAGCAGTTGCCTTATGTATTGAGGTGCTCCTATGTTAGGTGCATGTATATTTATAATTGTTATATCTTCTTCTTGAATTGATCCCTTGATCATTATGTAGTGTCCTTCCTTGTCTCTTGTAACATTCTTTATTTTAAAGTCTATTTTATCTGATATGAGTATTGCTACTCCAGTTTTCTTTTGATTTCCATTTGCATGGAATATCTTTTTCCATTCCCTCACTTTCAGTCTGTATGTGTCCCTAAGTCTGAAGTGGGTCTCTTGTAGACAACATAAATATGGGTCTTGTTTTTGTATCCATGCAGCAAACCTGTGTCTTTTGGTTGGAACATTTATCCATTCACGTTTAAGGTAATTATCGATATGTATGTTTCTATTACTATTTTCTTAATTGTTATGGGTTTGTTTTTGTAGGTCCTTTTCTTCCCCTGTGTTTCCCACTTAGAGAAGTTCCTTTAGCATTTGTTGTAGAGCTGGTTTGGTGGTGCTGAATTTTCTTAGCTTTTGATTGTCTGTAAAGCTTTTGATTTCTTTGTCGAATCTGAATGAGATCCTTGCTGGGTAGAGTAATCTTGGTTGTAGGTTCTTCCCTTTCATCACTTTAAGTATATCATGCCACTCCCTTCTGGCTTGTAGAGTTTCTGCTGAAAGACCAGCTGTTAACCTTATGGGAGTTCCCTTGTATGTTATTTGTTGTTTTTCCCTTGCTGCTTTCAATAATTTTTCTTTGTCTTTAATTTTTGTCAATTTGATTACTATGTGTCTTGGTGTGTTTCTCCTTGGGTTTACCCTGCCTGGGACTCTGCACTTCCTGGACTTGGGTGGCTATTTCCTTTCCCATGTTAGGGAAGTTTTCGACTATAATCTCTTCAAATATTTTCTCGGGTCCTTTCTTTCTCTTTTCTCCTTCTGGGACCCCTATAATGCGAATGTTGTGTTTAATGTTGTCCCAGAGGTCTCTTAGGCTATTTTCATTTCTTTTCATTCTTTTTTCTTTAGTCTGTTCCACAGACTGTTCCACAGTCTAATTCGTTAGTGAATTCCACCATTCTGTCTTCCAGGTCACTTATCCGTTCTTCTGCCTCAGTTATTCTACTATTGATTCCTTCTAGTGTATTTTTCATTTCAGTGATTGTATTGTTCATCTCTGTTTGTTTGTTCTTTAATTCTTCTAGACGTTTGTTCTTTAATTCTTCTAGGTCTTTGTTAAACATTTCTTGCATCTTCTCGATCTTTGCCTCCATTCCTTTTCCGAGGTCCTGGATCATCTTCACTATCATTATTCTGAATTCTTTTTCTGGAAGGTTGTCTATCTCCACTTCATTTAGTTGTTTTTCTGGGGTTTTATCTTGTTCCTTCATCTGGTACAAAGTCCTCTGCCTTTTCATTTTGTCTATGTTTCTGTGAATGTGGTTTTCCACATTGGCTGTAGAATTGTAGTTCTTCTTGCTTCTGCTGTCTGCCCTCTGATGGATGAGGCTATCTGTGTGAAAGTATATTCTTGTGTGCATCTGTCTAGATTTCTTTTGCTCACTAGTTAAACAGGATATGATTCTTTCCCTCATCTCTGGAAGTTTTAAACCATAAGGGAGTGAACAATTCTCGTGTGGTGGTATTCAAGACCCTGAGGCCACTTAACAGCTCTGCCCAATGTAACAACCCCCTCCAATTTGATTAAATTTAATGAGCCAAGAATTATGCTTAAGAAACATTATCCAGACAACTGTCCGTTTGTAAAGTGGTTTATTATCACTTATAATTTTATGGAAAAGAACCTGTTTATGACAACAGACTGTTGATATTCATGTGAAGCCATTTATGAAACAACTTACTTTTCTGAGCTACTGTAACATTGCTCTTCCTGTAGGGTTAAACAGTCAGCCAATTCATTAAATCAATCAATCAAAAAGAATTAATTAAGCTCTGACCTTGTGCCCATTCTCTCTCCTTTGCTTGGTGTAGTTTAAGCATTTCTGTAGAGACAATCTACATGTTCCTTCCCTACCAGTTTTCTCAGACTCAGCCTCTTCTTTTTAAAACCTAAGATTCCCACCATCATCCTTATTTTACAGCAAATGGGCACAGAGCATGATAGATATATATCAATGAAATTATGGCAAGCGTCTTGGAGCAGTAGGTAAACTTGTGACCTTGTGTCACTTTTCCCACATTCCTCATCCCTACTCCCAAGTCTATAAACAATCCTTTGAACACAAGAGGATCTCTTCTGCAAATCTGACCTGGGTGTTCTGCCATCCACTTAACTTCTCCTCCTAGAATGGGAGAATATCATCTGGGCACAGGATGCTATTAATAATAAAATGCATTTAAAAGAAGCAGTTGTGGCTTCCTTCAACCAGAACTCTAAGTTCTGTACTGAACTCTTACATGCTATTTCATCTGGCCATGTTAACAATGCTCCCCAAGAACGATCAGATTCTTTATTCAGAGAATAAGTTAGTTCTCAAAAATAGAAGCTGGGTTCCTCAGTGGATTCTATAGATTTGAGGATAAAGTTTAGATGTGCTTGAATCCACAGCTACAGGTCTGCTTCGAGGCTAATGAAACCAAGATAGGGAGGCAACAAACATTAGGCGTTGAGGGGAGACATACAGGACACAAGGAAAAACAAACATAAGCCACACAGTGGAGTCAGTAACTCAGTCAAACATCCAAAGTTTATATTGAGAAGATATCCTTGGTTTTGGTTTTTGAGGTGATCATACAGAGAATTGGGGATGCTTGATTATACAGTTCTTTTTCTTTTTTTGGTCTCAGAATTTTTAAAAGCATGTTTCAGTGTGTCTTTAGAATTGGTGAATGAATGAACCTCATTTTTTAATATCTGAGATTGTCATTGGAGGTAGGTTGCAGAGGTTTTGTCTTCAAGAAATGATCAAGCAAAAAACACCCAGGAGGCACAGGGCAAAACACCCTCCTGGAGGCCGATGGGGTGGGAAGAGGCCCAGCCCAGGGCAGGCAGCATGCCTTCTGTGTGGCTCACCTGTCTTTTCCTCCTTTCACATGACACCAGGTAAGTCAGCACAGGCACTGAAGTCCAGAGCCTGGCCCTGGGGAGCTTTGGTTCCTTATCTCACCATGTCCTCAGTGCTCATGTTTCATTCTCCTGGTGCCCTCTGGCACCCAGAGTCGTTTGCCAAACGAGTGATGGGGGCTGGGGGGTGAGGGATGAGGGCAAAGTTCCCAAGGCTCAGCTTCCTTTTCTAAGCTCCGTTGGCCTGAAGCACATTTATTTTTTCACTTTAGAGAGGAATCTGGCACCACCCTTGATTTTGTATACCTCACTGCTGTGACCATCTTCATCTGTAAAATGGGGCATACAATAGCACCCATCTCCTGGGGCAGTGGTTCTCCAAGTGGGTCTCCTGACCGGTAGCATCTGCATTACTTGGGAACTTGTTAGAAAAACAAATTCTGGAACCCCCACCCAGACCCACTGAATCCGACACTTGAGAGATGGAGATCAGCAATCTGACCCCGAGGTGATTCAGATGCACCCTCAAGTTGGAGAACCACTGTCATAGGGTTGTTGGGAACAGTAAATGAAGGAGCACATATAAAAAGCTCAGAACATTGCCTGGCACCTGTGTTATTTAGATAAGAGAATCATCATTATCATGGCAGGAATCTTTTCTAATCATGCTTTAATTTCCAGGAGTACCAGGTACTCACAGGTGGAGATGCCTTTCCTGTGGAACAAACCCCAGGGCATTTATATATGCAAGCTCTCCCAACAACACAAAGATTTCCTCTGTTTGACTACTTACCTTAATGATATAGGAATTGATTTTTACTTATGTCCTATTTCTTTTTTAATATATAACATTATTTTGACATATAATCCACCATTTTAAAGTGAATATTTTGTGGTTTTTTAGTATATTCACTATGGTATGCAACCATCACCGCCATCTAATTCTGGAACATTTGCATCACTCCAAAAAGAAACTTTGTACTTATTAGTCTCAGTTAGTCCCAATTCCCTCCAACTCCAATTCCCATAATCTACATTGGGGCTCTATGGATTTGTCTATTCTGGACATTTCATAGAAATGGAATCATGAAAAATGTGACCTTTTGTGCCTGGCTTCTTCAGTTAGCATAAAGTCTTCAAGGTTTTTTCATATTATAGCATGTATCAGTACTTCATTCCTCTTTATGGCTGAGTAATATTTCAATGTATGAATACACCATATTTTTAAAATTCATTCATCAGTTGATGGACATTTGTGCTTTTTTTCACTTTTTTGGCTATTATGAATAATGCTGCCATGAACTTTGGTGTACAAGTTTTTGCATGAAGGTAATCTTTTATTTCTCTTGGGTATATACATAGGAATTGGTATGTATAATTTTCTGAGGACATACCAGACTGTTTTCCACAGTGGCTACATCATCTTACTTTCTCACCAGCATCATATGAGGGTTCTAATTTCTCCACATCCTCTCTAAGACATCTTATTGTCCATTTTGAAATGGTATCCACGCTAGTAGGTAGAAGTGATAGCTAGTGGTTTTGATTTGCATTTCCCTAATGAATGATGATGTTGAATATCTTTTCATGTGCTTGTTGGCTATGTGTATATATTCTTTGGAGAAACGTCTATTCAAATCATTTGCCCATTTAAAAATTGGGTTATTTATCCTTTTATTGTTGAGTTGTAAGAGTTATTTATATATTTTGGGTATTATACATTTATGAGCTGTGTGATTTGCAAATATTTTTTCCCATTTTGTTGTTTGGATTTTCACTCTTTTGGTAGTGTTCTTTTTCAAAATTGTGGTAAAATACACATAACATAAAATTTACATTTTAACCATTTTAAGTATACAGTTCAGTGATAATAAGTACATTCACATTTTGTGCACCCATGACCACCATCTGGCTCCAGAATTCTTTTCAACTTGCAAAACTGAAACTTTGTCCCATTACATAATAACTCTCCATTCCTCCCTTCCCCCAGCCACTGGCAACCATCATTCTACATTCTGTGAATATACTACAAACCACTGAATTGTCCATTGTAATATGGTGACTTTTCTGATATGTGAATTATATCTCAATTTAAAGAAAAGCAAGGAACTTACCTGGTGGTGCAGAAGATAAGACTCCATGCTCCCAATGCAGGGGGCCCGGGTTCAATCCCTGGTCAGGGAATGAGATACCACATGCATGCTGCAACTAAGAGTTCACATGCCACAACTAAGGAGCCTGCCTGCCACAACTAAGACCAGGTGCAACTGAATAAATATATAAATATTAAAAAAAAAAAGAAAAGAAAAGCAAGAGAGAGGGATTGATTGAAATCATTGGACATTTTATGATGTCTCATAATGTCGCTATTGTCTCGTGGATTTTACTAAGAATTGTCTGCCCTTCTCCCCAGAGACCCCCTACAGGGATACTGAGGAGGAGGAAACAGTTTGTGGAAAAATGGTAAAAATGAGCATGGAGGTAAGACTCATCTTAACCAAATGTCTCAACTAGTGATTTCCAAGTGTACCAACATAATAAAATCATTGGCATTTACCCCTGCTGAGCACTCTCCGGATCTAGGCACTTAACCCCACAGTCAATAAAACCTGTAAACACAATGGGGAGTTGTCACCTCAGAGTGGATAGTTTGATCATTTGCCCAGTGGATGAAAGGGCCGAAAATTGGGACTTGTTTGAACTTTTATTTCTGTTTTATCTTTTTGGTTTTCCTTTTGGATTGAAGAAGCAGTGAAAAAATCATTTATGCTTTCTCTTCTTCCTGTTTATCATTTTGATTGAGGTGGAAGAAAGCATTAATAAATAATCATGTTTTGCTGGACATAGTAAACTTTGAAAACACAAATTACAGAGCATCCCAAGGCTTCTATTTGAAAACTTTTCTATGTTACTGCCATGTTTGCATTAAAACAATCATGGAAAAATGACAAACCAACAGAAACAATTTTTATAGCCCTTGACTTCATGGTTTTACCACCCGATTGCACTGGCTTTGAAACATAGATAACTCCAATCTCATCTTTGGTAGTCATGAACTTTGTACAAATAACTTATCTTGGGACTTCCCTTGTGGGGCAGTGGTTAAGAATCTGCCTGCCAATGCAAGGGACACAGGTTTGATCCTTGGTCCGGGAAGATGCCACATGCCGTGGAGCAACTAAGCCCGTGCACCACAACTACTGAGCCCGTGAGCCTAGAGCCTGTGCTCCGCAACGAGAGAAGCCACTGCAATGAGAAGCCCGCGCACCGCAACAAAAAGTAGCCCCCGCTCGTAGCAACTTGAGAAAGCCCGCGCACGGCAATGAAGACCCAACGCAGCCAAAAATAAATTAAAAAATATAAATAAATTAAAAAAAAAACAAACCAAGAAAAACCCTAAATAACTTATCGTCTCCAAGCTTTGATTTCATCCATTATAAAATGTGGATAATACTCATGACCTCATAAGACTGTATTAAAAATTAAATGAGATAGGGCTGCCCTGGTGGCGCAGTGGTTAAGAATCTGCCTGCCAATGCAGGGGACGCGGGTTCGAGCCCCGGTCTGGGAAGAGCCCACATGCCGCGGAGCAGCTAAGCCCATGCGCCACAACTACTGAGCCTGCGCTCTAGAGCCCGCGAGCCACACCTACTGAGCCCACGTGCTACAACTACTGAAGCCTGTGCACTCTAGAGCCCGTGCTCCGCAACAAGAGAAGCCACCGCAGTGAGAAGCCCGCGCACCGCAACGAAGAGTAGCCCCCGCTCACCGCAACTAGAGAAAAGCCCGTGCGCAGCAACGAAGACCTAGTGCAGCCATAAATAAATAAATAAATTTAAATTAAAAAAAAAATTAAATGAGATACCATGAGTATTGATATAAGCAGCCCCTTACAGAATTTCTCCCTCAAAAATGGACATATCCTTGAGAAATGACATTCAGTCCAAAGACATACTAACTTTGCAGTGACCTCTGTTGCCACTGTCTATTGATCATGTCATTGCTTTTACCATTCATCTAGAACCCTACTGTAAGGCAGTAGAGAAGTTTGTAACTTGATTCAGGGAAGCAGTCCTCAATCACCATAAAACCATGGGAGCTGGCACCCTTCCCATTCAGCACGGTCCTCTGCCAAATCTCTTCCATTTTTCTACGTTATTGTCCTAGTCTCCCCTCCAGGGACTCACGTGAGTGAGTGGATTTGAAATTCTCTAAGAGGGCGATAGACTTGTAAAATATGCTTCCAGTTTCATTTGAGGAAATTGAGTGGTAGGCATGAGACAAAGGCTCTTGAGGAGTTTAGGCCTCATGCACACAGCACTGGCCTAGAGTGCCAGGCCTGCATCTAGAGTGACACGAATGACTGAGCCTTGCCTTTACTGCCAGCCCTTTAGCCAGATCTGTAGGACTGGGTGTTGGCTCCATTTCTTCTCCACTCTGTTCCTCCTGCGGATACTGTATAAGGTGTTGGAATGGAAGGGCAGGAGCCTTGGGATAATAACAGCACAGTGGCTAGATTCAGGAAGTAATGTTGTGCTAGTCATTCTAGGAATTCTTACTGAGTCCGTTTTATGTCAGGCCCTGTGCTGAGGAATCAGTGATGAACAAACACTGATACATTCCCTACGCTGGAGGAGCTTATGTCCATGCAGTAGGCATGAATCAAATATTCCCTTTGGATAATATATAGACTTGCGCTTCCTTTCTTCCTCTATTGACCTAACAATCTGGCACTTTCTCATTTTGTGGGTCTCCAAGTGATGAAGTTTCCATGTAGCCATCCCATCCCCCTGGTGGAGGGAGGCTCAGAAAGTATGGCAGCCTCCTCTTCTCTGGATTTCATCAGGAAAAGGAGGAATCCAGAATGACATTTAATAAAAGACCTTCTGACCTAGTGCCCTTCATTACAGATCAAACGTGCCTGGTGGATTCAGGTGTCTCTGCTGTAATCACAGGGCCCAGCATCTGCCACCAAGCTCTGCTCCAGCTCACCCAATTGTGACCTGATGTTTGGTCTCAGTCTTCAGGGAGTCGTCTGACTGTACCATTGACCCTCAGGCTGCCCGCATGGTGTCCCTGTGGTGACCTCACTATTACCCTCTGCAGGTGCCCCTGTATTAACAGAGAAAACAAGGGTCAATATTCCAATCAGAGAGGACAGGTAGTGGTGGAATGGTGCAGCCTCACCGCTTTGGAGTTATTTCTCGGGGGACAAAATGTTTATTTTACCAGAATGGGTAGAGAATCCATCCCCTGTCCACCACTGAGGTATTATCAATACGTCTAGGATCATAAATGGCATCAATAATACAAACGCTTCTATTTTAGATCCAATACTATACCATGGATATCTTTCCTTGTCAATACATACAGCCTTCCATTGTTCAACCATAATTCCCTTAACAATCTCCTTTTTACCTACTGATGGACATTTAGATTATCTTTCGTTTTTTCTTTTGTAACACTGCAGTCAATATCTTTGCACATATATCTTTGTAGATGTGTATAAATAGTATTATAAAATTAATTCCTGGAAATGGAACTACTTGCTGAAAAAAGTTATTTCAATGTGTAATCCCACCTGTAGTGAATTTCCTCACAACTCATAAACCAGCTCTTTTAATAGGCAAAATGTGATCTAATTTGCATATCTTTTTTGAGGGGGGTGTTCTAATTTCAACTTTATTATTATAAAATCAAAGTATTATTATTTTCACCATTATGCTTATCATTATCATGGTCATTACCCTAAATAATTGATGTAAACTGTATTTACCATGTATTGAGAACCCATTCCACGCAGAGTTGATTTAATATAATTTAATTCACTTCTCACAACAACGATATGAGGTAAGAATTATTCATTGTACAATTGAAAAACAAAATGTGAGTTACTTTGTGCCCTTAGGCAAGTAATTTTAATTCTCTGTGCTTCCATTCTGAGAACAGAAAAAGGGAAATAATATCTTCCTTATCTACTACATAGGGGTGTAGTATTTTTACAGTATTAAAGTACTATATATCTGCCAGACATTTTATGGTGCCTGTGAATTTTTCGGGTGGCAACATGAGACATGATATGTTCACAGTTCAAAAGTACTGAGAAAGATGGCAGAACAGAAATAAGACTAAAAAGACATGAGGTCTGAGAGCTGGGATGTGACCTAACCACCAGCAAGCTGTGTGATGTAAGTCACATAATCAATCTCTCTCTGGACCTCCTTTTCCTCATTTCTTTTTTATTTTTATTTTTTTTAAAGCAGGCACAGCGTTTATTAGAAGCACAGTACATGTGGGAGAGCACATGGGCAACCTTGCAGAGTGAATTGCACACTTCCTCATTTCTAACATATAAAATATAAAAGTAAGGAGCTGGACTAGATGGAGTTCAACTTTTTCAGGGTTAAAATGTCTAGAACTATTAGTTTGCTTAAATCCACAACTGGGCTTTAAAATCTTTTTTTGAGCAACATGGATAGACCTAGAGATTATCATACTAAGTGAGGTAAGCCAGACAGAGAAAGACAAATATCATATGATATCACTTATGTGTGGAATCTAAAAAAAAATGATACAAATGAACTTATATACAAAACAGAAATAGACCCACGGACATAGAAAACAAACTTACGGTTACCAAAGGGGAAAGGCGTGGGGAGGGATAAATTAAGAGTTTGGGATGAACACATACTACTATATATAAAATAGATAACCAACAAGAACCTACTGTACAGCACAGGGAACTCTATTCAATATTTTGTAATAACCTATAAGGGAAAAGAATCTGAAAAAAACCAGGTGTATATGTGTGTGTAACTGAATCACTTTGCTGTACACCTGAAACTAACACAACATTGTAAATCAATTACATTTCAATAAAAAAAAATCTTTGTTTATTGTCAGCTTTGAGGTATCATTCACAAACAATAAACTTCATCAGTTTTAAGTGCACCGGTTGATGAGTTTGACAAATGCATCCAGTTGTGTAGCCGCCACCACAGTCATGATACAGAGCATTCCCATCACTCCACTAAGTTCCCTCCCCCAAGCCCAGCCCCTGGCAATCAGTCACCTGCTTTCTGTCACTGTAGCCTTGCCTTTATTAGAAGTTTATATAAATGGACTCATACAGTACGCTTTCCCTTGTGTCTGGCTTCTTCCACTTAGCACTATGCTTTTGAGATTCCTATCTTTGATTATTAGTGCATTTTGTTATGATTTGTATAAGTTCTTTGTATTTCATCTAAAATAGACCATTTACGTCTTTGCCCATTTTCTATTGGCTCATTGCTCTTTTCATTGTAAATTTATAGAAGCACATTTTTAAAAAGTCAGTGAGTAACATGGAAGTTGATTTTATTTATCTAAAGTTTCTTGAGTGTCTTTTTCCACCCAATGGCCTACTTGGAGCAGCGATGGCCATAGATGTCACCTTCTTTCTCTCTTCTGCCACCTCTGGAGGTGCTTCCTCCCTTCCACCTCCCAGCTAGCCACGGAGGAGCACACGCTGCCCAGGTGGGACTGAGGGGCCCTGGAAGGGGAGAGGAGAGGACAGAGCCCCTGCTTCCACCCCTGCTTCTCGGCGCCCATCTGGGGCGATGTCCCAGCCGCAGACTTCTATCTCCCGACCCAGCTCGTTGTCCCTGAGCCTGGGCACTTGGTCCTGGGACCAGACACCCTGCATGGCCAAAGCCTGGATTTGCTCTTACCTGCAGCCAAGCCTCCTTTTAGTCCTGTGCAATAGGGTGAACCAAGGGGTGGAGGAAGGCTGTCACTATCATCATGTTCTGCCTCATTTCCCCCCATAAAGACTCAGAAAACCTCCGCAGGGAGGGGCATTCTCCGCAGTGGCCACTTCCAAATCCTTAGCGAAAAGGGAAGGCTGGGCAGGTGTACGGGGCTGGGGAACAAAGGGTGGTGGGAAACCTATTGGGATAGACAAGGTCACTCCAGCCGCCCTCAGCCCGAGGCCGCCTGAATGCCACCCCCATGTCTCCTCTTTCCCAGGCTTCACTGTCGTGTTGCAATTATGGGAAGAGCCCGCCATCTCTTGCTGCCCCGAAGGCCTTGATCTACTGCACTGGGACAGATGTGTGCCTGGCGTCCAGGGAGACCTTGCTGCCCACAGGGGTGAGGTTCTACTGGGTGCCATCAGCATGGCACCGCCTCAGGTGTACCCAGGGTAGTGGGCTGTCCTGTACCAGCCTCAGTGCCTAACCACAAAGCGCTTGACACCTGGGGGAAAATACGACTTGTTTTCCAATTAGCCCATTGGCCAAACACTAAGGGCACACGACCTGCTTATAATCAGGGGTTACCCTGTTTAAATCTCATAGAAAGCTTGAGAGTGCTTCTCAGTCAGGCATAGGTGCATTTTGTTCAGTTTTCCTTTTTATTCTGACTCTATCTAGTTCAAGATGGAATTGAAGAGGACATACAGCAGCATGGAGTAATTCAAAATGAGAATGGTGACAATGGTGAAAAAACAGTCTGGATTCAATTCCAATGCCCACCTAAAACCTCTTTTATTAAAAACTATTAGCTGGAAAATATGTACATAACTGTCCTCCTATGATAATTTCAGATGTGTTTTTGTCTGAGAATTTCTTTATGGAACTCTCCAAAATTCCCAACTCTTAACTAACTGAATCTTCCTTAGAATCTTCAAATTCCCCAAGTCTTTAGAGATTTGATGGACCTTGTAAAAGGATTCTGGAGCTTTCGACTCAAGAGTTAACAAAGGCCCTCCCAAACATTTAGTCTGACTCTTGGCTCCCCAAAGAGACTGGGAGCCGTTCTCAGCATCTTTCTGTGGAAAGACAATCTGCTCCATCCTCTGTTGCAACACAAATAACCATTGTGAAGCTCGATGGTGAGTTTCAATGAGTATATTTTACCATGTGTGACCCAGGTAGGCTCGGACTTAACAGGTATGTTTGTGCTATGTTTCATATTCAAATGCACAGTTCCAACAGTTTAGTTTATAAGTTGTATTCTTTGTCTTCCTTGTATTCTGTCAAGCACCAGGTACAGTGTCATCCCTGTGTGGGTGCTCTGCAAACACTAACTGGTGGTGATCAGGAAAATGATGTTGACAAATGACTCCATGAAACTGATGAATCATTTGGTGGATGAGGCCAGGTACAGCAATTATGTATTGTTGCTTCACCCAACAGGTAATGTTTCATAACTCAGAGCAACATAGAATATTTTGCCGGTCAGTGCCTGGTCACTATTTCCAGTCAGAGCCAAAAAGGCTTCTTTGTAGAGTAAAACTTTTCAAGCACATTGACCCTGTAGGCAGACTCTTAATATAAGAGATACAGCTGTTTCCTTTGGTTCAGGCTACTACCAAAACCTGGCTCCCTCATAAGTTGGCAATAGAATAAACAAAAAGATGAAGCAAGAAGTTTGAATCAGCTAATGAAAACAAACTAATTCATGTGAGTATTAACACTTCAATGGTATTGTTCCCACCCCCCAACCCCGCAGAACGATCTGGACCTTTTAAAACAAATTGGTTGTGGAATAGACAAATTTACAGAAAAGCTTTTGATTTATCCATATGAGATTGTTGATATTCGATGATTTTTGACCTTCAGAATGGCAATTTCAAGTGGTTCAAATTAATAAAAGATTTAAGAATTCTTGCTTTGTTTAAACCTCTAAGCCTTTTCAAATGTTTTTTCACCCTATATGACATCTCTCCACCTTTTCTCTAACGAATACATTTGTATTTATTCTTTAATACCCAGTTGAAATGTCACCACCCTTAGAGGGCAGTTTATTTTTTTGTTTTCCCATAGGTCATAATGCAAACTTCCATTGCAAGCACTTATCACACATATTATTGATATTTTCTTTACGTCTATTACTTAATTATGTTATGAGGTTATGCAGTAAATGGACTAAGTTTTGTAATTGTATGAAAACTTTATTAAATGTAGGTAAAAATATTTGCAAAATTATAAAGCAGTTTTCAAATTGTAAAAAAAAAAAAAAGAGAGAATTCTTTTACTCAGAATGTATCTATATAAACATAAATAAATACTAAAGTAAAGAAGCAAATTCTTAATACTTGCTTCATGGACTTCCCTGGTGGCTCAGTGGTTAAGAATCTGCCTACCAATGCAGGGGACACAGGTTCTATCACTGGTCCGGGAAGATCCCACGTGCTACGGAAAAACTAAGCCCATGTGCCACAACTATTGAGCCTGTGCTCTAAAGCCCGCGAGCCACAACTACTGAACCTGCGCGCCTAGAGCCCGTGCTCCACAACAAGAGAAGCCACCACAATGAGAAGCCCATGCACTGCAATGAAGAGTAGCCCTCGCTCGCTACGACTAGAGAAAGCCTGCATGCAGCAACGAAGACCCAATGCAGCCAAAAATAAATAAATTAAAAAAAAAGAAAGAAAACTTGCTTCCTGGCAAATTCATAATTACTTTCAGTTGATCTTCCTTTTCAGGTCTAAGTGAGGTGAAAAAGTACTTTATGTGTATTCTTTTTTTTTTTTAATTAAAAAAATTTATTTATTTTATTTATTTATTTTTGGCTGTGTTGGGTCTTTGTTGCTGCACGAGGACTTTCTCTAGTTGAGGCGAGCAGGGGTTAATCTTCGTTGTGGTGTGCGGGCTTCTCATTGCGGTGGTCTCTCTTGTTGCAGAACATGGGCTCTAGGCACGTGGGCTTCAGTAGCTGTGGCACGTGGGCTCAGAAGTTGTGGCACATGGGCTTAGTTGCTCCGCGGCATGTGGGCTGTTCCTGGACCAGGGCTTGAACCGGTGTCCCCTGCATTGACAGGCAGATTTTTAACCACTGCGCCACCAGGGAAGCCCACTTTATGTGTTTTCTAAACATTAAGTTTTATGTTAATTTTGAAACAAAAATCAAAACAAAAACTTTAACTTAAAATTTAAAACAAGAAAAGAATTTAGCAAAAGTTTAGAATTTTAAACATAAGGATTTTTTTCTACAGAAGCCCAAATCTGGTACTTAGATGTATTTCTTTGGACAATCAGACTTTAACATTTTAGGTCAGGGACAAGATATTGGGTCTGCACAATCATTAACACTTTAAAAAATGTGAATCCTTTAGATCAGGGTGGCATTCTGCACTCACCAAAGGCCTCACCACTCTCTACTCTTCCCCTTCAGCATTTATTTACATTTTCCTGGGGGACCTCCAAGGCATTTCGATTTGCAACCTCTGTCTTGGATGAATTTATGTCTCATCGCTTTTGCTCCTCTGATGCGATGAGAACATTCTGAGTCAAGGAGTTCAGAGGAGAGATCCTGCTCCCACCATAGATTCCATCTCATGACCTGTCTTGTTCTCACAGTATAAGCAAAAGGAGATGAAATACCAGAAGATGCTCACCCTCTCATAATCCAGGAGATGCAAATTAAGATCTTTTTCTATTTTTAACCTCTCAGCTATGTGAAAGTGTAAAAGACTGATGATATTTAGGGTTGGTGAGAGTGTGGAGAAATGGGTCTTCTTGTTCGCTTTTGTAAATTGATACAATTTTTGGTCCAGCTACTGGGAAATCTTCATCATTTTTTAAATGTACATACTTCACATATTCAAATATTTTTATTGTAGTACTGTTTGTGATAGCAAACTTTGGAAAATAAACTCAATATTTGTCAGTTGGGGATTGTTTAGTTATGTTGACATGTGTCCAAATATGGAAAAATGTCCAGCATTTATGGCTGAGTGCAAAAAGCAAATTCCAGAACAATGTGCATAGTAAGATCCCATTAAAAGCCAACATAAAATAAAATAACTGTATCTATGTATTTTGATACAAGAACATAGGTTTATATAAAGAGAAAATCTAGGAGAATATGTAGCACACTAGAACAGTTATCTGTGGCAATGAGAAAGAATGGCCTATGTTGGAGACATCAAGTTTTTACTTCATGTTCTTTTTTGTTATTCACCATTATTTTATTTAAACAAAAATTTGAGTAACTTTTTTACAAAAGTCACATAGTGCGACCTTTCCCCACCCCCAAATATATGAGGGTATATAGTCAAAAGTTTTCTTTCATCTCAGTCCCCATCCCACCCATGTAAATCTACTGTTCATTTCTTATGCATCCTTCTAGAATTTCTTTATGTATATGAGAACAAATGAAAATATAGATTCTTATTCTCTCCTTTTCTTTTTCCACAAAAGGTAGCACATTATGTGCTGCTTAACACTTTATTTTTTTCCCCATTCAACGGTATACACTTTTGTACTCTTTGAAAAAACCATTTCATAGTGATACTGATTCCTTTGATATGAAAGCCTACAAGAAATGTTGGGCCTTGTGTGGAAGGGAGTTGCAGTTGTAGGGTGGGATTAGTCATCTTTCATAAAGATGGCCAGGCCACCTCTAGCAGCTGGAAAGCTAAGCAATATTCCTAAAACTGAGACATAAATAGCTATTTCAAGCAAAGAAGTGTATATCAGTAGATCTTGAATTTGCCCTCTGAGTATTGATTTTGCTCTACTTAGAAGCATCTTTTCATATCTCTAAACAGTTAGGCACCGCCTGCTTATCTTGAAATACCTCTGTGAAGGCAGCCTGTGTTCTTTCTTCACGTCTGTCTTGAACACTTCTCTGCAGTGTGAGAGTGGTGTACAGAGAGACTCAGTATGTGGGCTCGGAGTCAGGGCTGGGGCAAAGCAGCCATTCTGCAGCTTTCCAGCTGTGGGGCGGTAGGCAGCTTATGTAACTCCCCTAAGCTTCAGTTTTCTCATTGAGGAAATGAGGATACAAATTATATTTTTTTCATAGGATTGTTGTGAAGATGAAGTAAAGCATTAGCTTCTATAGTAGGGCTAATATAATACTGTTTTATTGTGAGGTCAAAAAATCCTTCCAGAGGTCTTGCTTAATTCAGAAAACATGTATGCAAGGATTTGATTCACAGACAATCCCTACTTACCTCTTTACTTCCTATGAGCCAGGTTACCAAATTAGTGAAATGAACCATAAACTATAGCGGTAAGTAAGCCTATATGTTAAAAGCCAAAATACAGTTAACATTATTAAACTATGCTCCCCAGCTGGTAAAATCAGGCCTACATGTCCTAAGCCTATACCCATAGAACTTAAAATACAATCCATGGCCTCATATGTTTGACCTGTATGTTACAGATAACTTTACTTGCCTTATTAGAATTTAGGAGGTCCTTTGAAGGGTGCTAGGATGGCTTAACTTTTCTTAAAAACTGTATACGATTACAGTGAGATGACATTTCATACCCAGCAGAAAGGATACAGTTCAAAAGGGGTGCAGTACTTATTGTTGGTGAGGATGTGGAAGAAGTGGAACTCTCACACATTGCTAGTGAGAGTGTAAAATGGAAAAAACCCTCTGGGGAGGCATTCACTAGTTCCTCATAACATTAGCCATACACCTACCCACTGACTCCGCAATTCCAGATTTAGGTATCAATATTTACCCAAGTGAGACTGTTCATAGTAGTTTTACTGATAATAGCTCCACAGCAGAAACAGATGGACAGGTGTCCATCCACAGGAGAATGGATAAACACACTGTAGTATATTCAGACTCAACAGTTAAAAAAAGAACAAATTCCGTTTACATGCAACAATATAGATGAATCTCAAAAACACTATGTCAAGCAAAAGAAGACCTATGAAAAAGGACATACTATATAATTCTATTATATGAAGTCCAAGAACAGGGGAAATGAATCTGTAGTGATATCAGAACACTGGTTACCTCAAGGGGAAGTATTGACTGGAAAGGGACCTGAGGGAACTTTCTAGGACTATGGGAATTCCTATATCTTGATCTGGGCATAACTCCATGGGTGTATGCATTTGTCAAAAGTTAAGGAGCCCTACATTTAAGATCTGTGAATTTCACTCTATGTAAATTGTACAACCTCAAAAGAAACTTTGTTAGCATAAAAATGTCAGTGATCAAGGCAAAAAAGTTACATTGTAAAGCATAGAAACCTGTATCAAGTTATTGAGCAGATTTCTTCCTTTTCTCTGGGGAAAAAAAAAAGCATCTGCATAAAGTATCCAAGAATCTTTCTATTGATCCTAGAGCTGTGCCCAGAGTAGGACTACTAAATATCTGTGCTTGTTGATGCTTACAAAAAAGGGGGAGACAGTAGGCCTCCCTCTGAAAAGTGGCTGGGAAAGGAAAGGTTGATCTTCAACTTCTCCCCTTCACCAGTGCCTGCAGCTGGGGTTCACTGAAAGCCATGGGGCAGCCGCTCTAGCAGAGCAAAGCTGTCTGAACTCAGGATGAACTGCTGAGAAGCCTATTTACCAATCCGGCCTTACTTTCTTCTTCTGTAAATTATTCTAAAATACTCAGCTGACATGGGATTTAAATAGCATTTTTTGGCCATCATCTACAAATAATAAATGCTGGAGAGGGTGTGGAGAAAAGGGAACCCTCCTACTTTGTAGATGGGAATGTAAATTGATTCAGCCACTGTGGAGAACAGTATGGAGACTGAAAAACTAAAAATGGAGCTACCATATGATCCAGGAATCCCACTCTTAGGCATATATCTGGAAAAGATGAAAACTCTAATTTGAAAAGATACATGCACCCCCATGTGCATAGCAGCACTATTTACAATAACCAAGCCATGGAAGCAACCTAAGTGTCCATCAACAGATGAATGGATAAAGAAAGTGTGGTATGTATATGCAATGGAATATTCTCAGCCATAAAAAAGAGTGAAATATTGCCATTTGCCGCAACATGGATGGGCCTAGAGATTATCATACTAAGCGAAGTAAGTCAGACAAAGACAAATATTACATCACTTACATGTGGAATCTAAAAAATAATACAAATAATCTTATTTACAAAACAGAACAGACTCACAGACATAGAAAACATACTTATGGTTACCAAAGGGGAAATTGGGGGGAGAGATAAATTTGGAGTATGGGATTAACAAACACACACCACTATATATAAAATAGATAAACAACAAGGATTTACTGTATAGCACAGGAAACTATATTCAATATCTTGTAATAACCTATGATGGAAAAGAATCTGAAAAACTTATATATATATATATATATATATATAAATAAAACTGAATCACATTGTCACCACTTTTCTGTATGGAAAGTTTGTTTCTCTGCTCTGCTGTGAGGGACCTTGTCTCTACTAAACTATATGCCCCAAGCCATTCCATACAAAATAAACACTTTCGAAGACTTACAATATTTATGCCTCTGGGGAAATCTTTCTTTAATAAATGTATGGCTTCAGTCAACCGTTTATTTAGGGTAGTTATCTGGTCTAGTACTCCAAATTTTTTGAGTAGATATAATTTTTTTCCCTCAGATTAGATTTTTAAAAAAATGGTTAGTGTCTAGAAATTTGATATTTGATGTTTGACGTTCATTTAAACTGCTAATGTCCAATTGAATTCAACATTATTTGTTGATGTTAGTTGAAAATAGATTAGGAAGTGAAAAGTTCAGAGATGTCTAGTTTAGTTCTTTTTTCATCTTAGACTAGTAAATTATTAACCATATCTCTCTTTAAATGCCTAAATAGAAATCATTATTTAAAATTAATTTTTAGTGCCTTGCCAACAGGAAAAAACTCTCCGGTCACCCTGTGCCTTGGCTAAGAGAAATATAAACAGAGAAGAACTGGCTCCCTCCTTCTCTCGCCTCCTCTTCTGCATCCTCAGGGGGCCTGTGGGCTGGTGGCTGCAGGGAGAGAAGTCTGAGAGGTGCAGTCAGTTGGAGGCTCAGTGAGGGCAGAGAAGGAATGGTGGCCCAAGTGCTAGGGGTACACTGGTGTTTATAGCACTGTTTCACCGGGTGCACACACTAGGTCAGCCCACGTGAACTTCCCAACCACCCAGGGAGGGGGTCAGTCGTTAGGGCAGATATGACTGTTTGTACTTTCCGAGCAAGGAATCCAAAGAGCTTCCATGAATGACCATATATTTCTTATCTTGAGTTGGTGACATATCTGGGTCAACCCACCATGGCTTCTGCCTCAGTCCAAAGCTCCTTCCAATTTGTGATGTTGAGAATGAGAACTATGCAGAATGAAATGGCATCTTAATCAATAAGAACATCAGCTACAGCACCAGAATGGTAGCCTTAGATGCTACCTTTCCAATCACCATTTCCCACTGAACATTTCTGGGCCCAAACCAAAAATAGTCTCTTCCTTACCGCATTCAGTTCTTCACTTCTGGAGTGGAGTTAATTCCACCTATCCCAGTGCATTCTGAAGGCAGCAGTGTGATTACAACTCGACAGAATCATGTTAGTAATCCTTCTACCTTCCCATTCCTACACTGACTATACCTCCTTTATAGATTTGCTGAACAAATGTGGCTTAGCAAATACTGTCATCTGGCCCCTCTGCTGGGATCTTATGGGCTTTTATCATTTTTTCTGTCATTTATTCTTTATTCTAAAGCAACATCAAATGAGATAGAAGTGCCAGCTACAAAGTTTTCCTCCCGTTACTGTGTTGGCTCCTTCACTGAAAAAGCATAGGAAAGTTATTGGGTTTTACAGAAAGTCTTAGATCATTTGGAATGAAGGGTACAAAGGTACAAAATTGGGGCAATAAATCCCTTCTGAATTAGGAGCAGCAGAGAAGAGATAAAGTATCTTGAACTAAACACCTTAGCAATTTAAGTTAAATCTCTATTTGACCAACTAAGAAAGGTAAAAGCTGTTAATGACTTAAAGACTTCACCTCGATCACCTTCCTCCCCACAAATACATCAGAAATACATCTACATGTGGAACAACTCCTACAGAACACCTACTGAACGCTGGTAGAAGACCTCAGGCCTCCCAAAAGGCAAGAAACTTCCCACGTACCTGGGTAGGGCAAAAGAAAAAAGAAAAAACAGAGACAAAAGAATAGGGATGGGACCTGTACCAGTGGGAGGGAGCTGTGAAGGAGGAAAGGTTTCCACACACTAGGAAGCCCCTTCACGGTGGAGACTGCGGGTGGTGGAGGGGGTAAGCTTTGGAGCCAAGGAGGAGAGCACAGCAACAGGGGTGCAGAGGGCAAAGCGGAGAGATTCCCGCACGGAGGATCGGTGCCAACCAGCACTCACCAGCCCGAGAGGCTTGTCTGCTCACCCGTTGGGGCGGATGGGGGCTGGGAGCTGAGGCTCGGGCTTCGGTTGGATCCCAGGGAGAGGACTGGGGTTGGCGGCGTGAACACAGCCTGAAGGGGTTAGTGCACCACAGCTAGCCGGGAGGGAGTCTGGGAAAAGGTCTGGAGCTGCCGAACAGGCAAGAGACTTTTTCTTGCCTCTTTGCTTCCTGGTGCGTGAGGAGCGGGGATTAGGAGCGCCGCTTAAAGGAGCTCCAGAGACGGGCGTGAGCCGCGGCTATCAGCGCGGACCCCAGAGACGGGCATGGGACGTTAAGGCCGCTGCTGCAGGCACCAAGAAGCCTGTGTGCAAGCACAGGTCACTATCCACACCTCCCTTCCTGGGAGCCTGTGCAGCCTGCCACTGCCAGGGTCCCGTGATCCAGGGACAACTTCCCAGGGAGAACACACGGTGCACCTCAGGCTGGTGCAATGTCATGTTGGCCTCTGCAGCCGCAGGCTTGCCCCGCATCCGTACCGCTCCCTCCCCCCGGCCTGAGTGAGCCAGAGCCCCTGAAGCAGCTGCTCCTTTAACCCCGTCCTGTCTGAGCGAAGAACAGACGCCCTCAGGCGACCTACACACAGAGGCGGGTCCAAATCCAAAGCTGAACCCCGGGAGCTGTGCGAACAAAGAAAAGAAAGGGAAATTTCTCCCAGCAGCCTCAGGAGCAGCGGATTAAAGCTCCACAAACAACTTGATGTAACTGCATCTGTGGAATACCTGAATAGACAACGAATCATCCCAAATTGAGGAGGTGGACTTTGGGAGCAATGATATTTTTCCCTTTTTCTCTTTTTGTGAGTGTGTATGTGTATGCTTCTGTGTGAGATTTTGTTTGTATAGCTTTGCTTTTACCATTTGTCCTAGGGTTTTGTCTGTCCCTTTTTTTTTTTTTTTTTTTTAGTATAGTTTTCAGCGTTTGTTATCATTGGTGGATTTGTTTTTTGGATTGGTTGTTCTCTTCTTTCTTTCTTTCTTTCTTTTTTTTTAATTACTTAAAAATTTTTTTTAATAATTATTTTTTGTTTTTTATTTTAATAACTTTTTAATTTTTCTTATTTTATTTTATCTTTTTCGTTTTTTCTTTCTTTTTTCTCCCTTTTGTTCTGAGCCATGTGAATGACAGGCTGTTGGTGCTCCAGCCAGGCATCAGGGCTGTGCTACTGAGGTGGGAGAGCCAAGTTCAGGATATCGGTCCATCAGAGACCTCCCAGCTCCACGTAATATCAAATGGCGAAAATCTCCCAGAGATCTCCATCTCAACGCCAAGACCCAGCTCCACTCAATGACCAGCAAGCTACAGTGCTGGACACGCTATGCCAAACAACTAGCAAGACAGGAACACAAACCCCACCATTAGCAGAGAGGCTGACTAAAATCATAATAAAGCCACAGACACCCCAAAACACACCACCAGATGTGGACCTGCCCACCAGAAAGACAAGATCCAGCCTCATCTACCAGAACACAGGCACTAGTCCCCTCCACCAGGAGGCCTATACAACCCACTGAACCAACCTTAGCCGCTGGGGGCAGACACCAAAAACAACGGGAAATACGAACCTGCAGCCTGCAAAAAGGAGACACCAAACACAGTAAGTTAAGCAAAATGAGAAGACAAAGAAACACACAGCAGATGAAGGAGCAGGTAAAAACCCAACAGAACTAACAAATGAAGAGGAAATAGGAAGTCTACCTGAAAAAGAATTCAGAATAATGATAGTAAAGATGATCTAAAATCTTGGAAATAGAATGGAGAAAATAAAAGAAACACTTAACAAGGACCTAGAAGAACTAAAGAGCAAACAAGGGCTTCCCTGGTGGTGCAGTGGTTGAGAATCCACCTGCCAATGCAGGGGACACGGGTTCGAGCCCTGGTCTGGGAAGATCCCACATGCCACGGAGCAACTAGGCCCATGAGCCACAATTACTGAGCCTGCGTGTCTGGAGCTTGTGCTCTGCAACAAGAGAGGCCGCGATAGGGAGAGGCCCGCGCACCGCGATGAAGAGTGGCCCCCACTTGCCGCAACTAGAGAAAGCCCTCGCACAGAAACGAAGACCCAACACAGCCATAAATAAATAAATAAATAAAATTAAAAAAAAAAAAAGAGCAAACAAACAATCATGAACAACACAATAAATGAGATTAAAAATTCTCTAGAAGGAATCAATAGCAGAATAACTGAGGCAGAAGAACGGATAAGTGACCTGGAAGATAAAATACTGGAAATAACTACCACAGAGCAGAATAAAGAAAAAAGAATGAAAAGAATTGAGGACAGACTCAGAGACCTCTGGAACAATATAAAACCCACCAACATTCGAATTATAGGGGTTCCAGAAGAAGAAGAGAAAAAGAAAGGGTCTGAGAAAATATTTGAAGACATTATAGTTGAAAACTTCCCTAATATGGGTAAGGAAATAGTTAATCAAGTCCAGGAAGCACAGAGAGTTGCATACAGGATAAATCCAAGGAGAAACACGGCAAGACATATTAATCAAACTATCAAAAATTAAACACAAAGAAAAAATATTAAAAGCAGCAATGGAAAAACAACAAATAACACACAAGGGAATACCCATAAGGTTAACAGCTGATCTTTCAGCAGAAACTCTGCAAGCCAGAAGTGGGTGGCAGGACATACTTAAAGTGATGAACGGGAAAAACGTACAACCAAGATTACTCTATCCAGCAAGGATCTCATTCAGATTTGACGGAGAAATTAAAACCTTTAGAGACAAGCAAAAGCTAAGAGAATTCAGCACCACCAAACCAGCTTTAAAACAAATGCTAAAGGAACTTCTCTAGGTAGGAAACACAAGGGAAGGAAAAGACCTACAATAATAAACCCAAAACAATTAAGAAAATGGTAATAGGAACATACATATTGATAATTACCTTAAATGTAAATGCATTAAATGCTCCAACCAAAAGACATAGACTGGCTGAATGGATACAAAAACAAGACCTGTATATATGCTGTATACAAGAGACCCACTTCAGATCTAGTGACACATACAGACTGAAAGTGAGGGGATGGAAAAAGATATTCCATGCAAATGGAATCAAAGGAAAGCTGGAGTGGCAATTCTCATAACAGACAAAATAGACTCTAAACAAAGAGTATTACAAGAGACAAAGAAGGACATTACATAATGATCAAGGGATCAATCCAAGAAGAAGATATAACAATTGTAAATATTTATGCACCCAACATAGGAGCACCTCAATACATAAGACAAATACTAACAGCCATAAAAGGAGAAATCGACAGTAACACAGTCATAGTAGGGGACTTTAACACCCCACTTTCACCGATGGACAGATCATCCAAAATGAAAATAAATAAGGAAACACAAGCTTTAAATGATACATTAAACAAGATGGACTTAATTGATATTTATAGGACATTCCATCCAAAAACAACAGAATACACTTTCTTCTCAAGTGCTCATGGAACATTCTCCAGGATAGATCATATCTTGGGTCATAAGTCAAGCCTTGGTAAACTTAAGAAAATTGAAATTGTATCAAGTATCTTTTCTGACCACAATGCTATGAGACTAGATATCAATTACAGGAAAAAATCTGTGAAAAATACAAACACATGGAGGCTAAACAATACACTACTTAATAACCAAGAGATCACTGAAGAAATTAAAGAGGAAATCAAAAAATACCTAGAAACAAAAACAATGAAAACAGGATGACCCAAAACCTATGGGATACAGCAAAAGCAGTTCTAAGAGGCAAGTTTATAGCAATACAATCCTACCTTAAGAAACAAGAAACATCTCAAATAAACAACCTAACCTTACACCTAAAGCAATTAGAGAAAGAAGAACAAAAAACCCCCAAAGTTAGCAGAAGGGAAGAAATCATAAAGACCAGATCAGAAATAAATGAAAAAGAAATGAAGGAAACGATACCAAAGATCAATAAAACTAAAAGCTTCTTCTTCGAGAAGATAAACAAAATTGATAAAGCATTAGCCAGACTCAGCAAGAAAAAAAGGAGACGATTCAAATCAATAGAATTAGAAATGAAAAAGGAGAAGTAACAACTGACACTGCAGAAATACAAAGGATCATGAGAGATTACTACAAGCAACTCTATGCCAATAAAATGAACAACCTGGAAGAAATGGACAAATTCTTAGAAATGCACAACCTTCCGAGACTGAACCAGGAAGAAATAGAAAATATGAACAGACCAAGCACTGAAATTGAAACTGTGATTAAAAATCTTCCAACAAACAAAAGCCCAGGACCAGATGGCTTCACAGGCGAATTCTATCAAACATTTAGAGAAGAGCTAACACCTATCCTTCTCAAAATCTTCCAAAATATAGCAGAGGGAGGAACACTCCCAAACTCATTCTACGAGGCCACCATCACCCTGATACCAAAACCAAAAAAAGATGCCACAAAAAAAGAAAACTACAGACCAATATCTCTGATGAACATAGATGCAAAAATTCTCAACAAAATACTAGCAAACAGAATCCAACAGCACATTAAAAGGATCATACACCATGATCAAGTGGGATTTATCCCAGGAATGCAAGGATTCTTCAATATATGCAAATCAATCAATGTGATACACCATATTAACAAATTGAAGGAGAAAAACCATATGATAATCTCAGTAGATGCAGAGAAAGCTTTCGACAAAATTCAACACCCATTTGTGATAAAAACCCTCCAGAAAGGAGGCCTAGAGGGAACTTACCTCAACATAATAAAGGCCATATATGACAAACCCACAGCAACCATCGTCCTCAATGGTGAAAAACTGAAACCATTTCCACTAAGATCAGGAACAAGACAAGGTTGCCCACTCTCACCACTATTATTCAACATAGTTTTGGAAGTTTTAGCCACAGCAATCTGAGAAGAAAAATAAAAGGAATCCAAATCGGAAAAGAAGAAGTAAAGCTGTCACTGTTTGCAGATGACATGATACTATACATAGAGAATCCTAAAGATGCTACCAGAAAACTACTAGAGCTAATCTATGAATTTGGTAAAGTAGCAGGATACAAAATTAATGCCCATAAATCTCTTGGATTCCTATACACTAATGATGAAAAATCTGAAAGTGAAATTAAGAAAACACTCCCATTTTCCACTGCAACAAAAAGAATAAAACATCTAGGAATAAACCTACCTAAGGAGACAAAAGATCTGTAGAAAATTATGACACTGATGAAAGAAATTAAAGATGATACAAATAGATGGAGAGATATACCATGTTCTTGGATTGGAAGAATGAACATTGTGAAAATGACTATACTACCCAAAGCAATCTACAGATTCAATGCAATCCCTATCAAACTACCAATGACATTTTTCACGGAACTAGAACAAAATATTTCACAATTTGTATGGTAACACAAAGACCCTGAATAGCCAAAGTAATCTTGAGAAAGAAAAACGGAGCTGGTGGAATCAGGCTCCCAGACTTCAGACTATACTACAAAGCTACATTAATCAAGACAGTATGGTACTGGCACAAAAACAGAAATATAGATCAATGGAACAGGATAGAAAGCCCAGAGATAAACCCACGCACATATGGTCACCGTATCTTTGATAAGGGAGGCAAGAATATACAATAGACAAAAGACAGCCTCTTCAATAAGCGATGCTGGGAAAACTGGACAGCTACATGTAAAAGAATGAAATTAGAACACTCCTTAACACCATAACAAAATAAACTCAAAATGGATTAAAGACCTAAATGTAAGGCCAGACACTATCAAACTCTTAGAGGAAAACATAGGCAGAACACTTTATGACATAAATCACAGCAAGATCCTTTTTGACCCAGGTCCTAGAGAAATGGAAATAAAAACACAAATAAACAAATGGGACCTAATGAAACTTAAAAGCTTTTGCACAGCAATGGAAACTGTAAATAAGATGAAACAACAACCCTCAGAATGGGAGAAAATATTCGCAAATTAAGCAACTGACAAAGGATTAATCTTCAAAATTTACAAGCAGCTCATGCAGCTCAATATCAAAAAAACAAACAACCCAATCCAAAAATGGGCAGAAGCCCTAAATAGACATTTCTCCAAGAAGATATACAGATTGCCAACAAACACATGAAAGAATGATCAACATCATTAATCATCAGAGAAATGCAAATCAAAACTACAGTGCGATATCATTTCACACTGGTCAGAATGGCCATCATCAAAAAAATCTACAAACAATAAATGCTGGAGAGGGTGTGGAGAAAAGGGAACCCTCACACACTGTTGGTGGGAATGTAAATTGATACAGCCGCTATGGAGAACAGTATGGAGGCTCCTTAAAAAACTAAAAATAGAACTACTACATGACCCAGCAATCCCACTACTGGGCATATACACTGAGTAAACCATAATTCAAAAAGAGTCATGTACCACAATGTTCATTGCAGCTCTATTTACAATAGCCAGGACATGGAAGCAACGTAAATGTCCATCAACAGATGAATGGATAAAGAAGATGTGGCACATATATACAATGGAATATTACTCAGCCATAAAAAGGAACGAAATTGAGTTATTTGCAGTGAGGTGGATAGACGTAGAATCTGTCATACAGAGTGAAGTTAGTCAGAAAGAGAAAATCAAATACCGTAGGCTAACACATATATATGGAATCTAAAAAAAAAAAAGGTCATGAAGAACCTAGGGGCAAGACGGGAATAAAGACGCAGACCTACTAGAGAATGGACTTGAGGACACGGGGAGGGGGAAGGGTAAGCTGGGACAAAGTGAGAGAGTGGTAGTGTATATATGGACATATATACACTACCAAATGTAAAATAGATAGCTATTGGGAAGCTGTCGCATAGCACAGGGAGATCAGCTCCATGCTTTGTGACCAGCTAGAAGTGTGGGATAGGGAGGGTGGGAAGGAGGGAGACGCAAGAGGGAAGAGATATGGAGATATATGTATATGTATAACTGATTCACTTTGTTATAAAGCAGAAAGTAACACACCACTGTAAAGCAATTATACGCCAATAAAAACGTTAAAAAAAAAAAAAAAAAGATTTCACCTCAAAGTAATCTGTTCTCAATTTTGTCCAAGATATTTACTTTAGGTAAAGATAGTTTTCTATGGCACATTGCTTGCCAGTGTTTACATGCTTGTTTTAAAATAGCTAGAATACTGTGTAAGTGTCTTGTAACACATTCTGCAGGCTTGCTGGATGATTCATCCACTTAACTATTATATGTATCCATTGTTAGTTTCCAGTTGCAGTCAATTATATAGGCACATTTAAATACTTTGGCCCAAGAAGATCAGGCACTAACAAAATCCAGAGAGGTTAACTAAATTTGGGTGCACTAAATTTGGGTGGATTCTGAAAGGGACATATTTTCCAGTGTAGACATTTTCTTTGGGCCATTCAGCACAAGTAGTTCTCTCCAGATGATGGCACTTCAGGAATTGTCTGCCTCTCCTTGGCTGTGTAAGTTGTCAGGATGGTGTCTGATGCAGCTCCAGGGACCACTGACCATAGACCAAAAACACTGGATGTGGTATGGGATTCTTAAGAGTGAGAATTTTAAAATTCACACTTTATTGTTTTATACAATATCCATTATAGTTTCAAAGAGTTCACATCTTCTGAGTAGCACCAGAAGGATCCATTAATGGAAGAAGAAATCCTTTCCAGGCAATTTAACAGGAAGTGGAAGAAGTTCTCACATGACCACTTGTGATGTTACTGGAGCAGGCAACTTCCCTCCAACCTTTATAAGATACGGGCAGGAAATGCTTTATTTTGCATGGTATAAAGGGATAGCAGCTAGTTTCTGATTGATTTTTGGTGGCTGTTGAGCTACTCAGTTCTTCACAGTGTCATCACTGGGCTCTTTTTTTCTTGTATCTCATTCTGGTGCACCATCTCCATCATCATCACCTTCCTGCGCCCTCACAACTGGCCCTAAATGGCCTTTCCAGGCTCATCTCTCACTCTCTGCCATGAATGGTACACTCCAGGAATACTGCCCTGACTACTAGATGTTCCTCTGAGGAGCCCTCCTGTGCCTCTGTGCCTTTGCCCAAGCTGTTTTGTTCACCTGGAATGCTCTTCCTTCCCATTTCACCTCTTTAAATGTCTGGTGAAATCCTGCTCTTCCCTCAAACCCCCTAGCAAATGCCACTAAATGGATTTCCTCTCTGTGCTTCCATAGCCCGTGGACCTTAAAAGCTATGAGAGTGCCTGTTACAGTGTTTTAGAATTTTTTGGCTGTCTTTGCTAGGCTGAGCTCCTCAAAGTCATGTTCATGTCTAATACACCATTGAATCCATCCATGATCTCAATGACTTGGTCAGTAGGTGTTTGATTAATAAGTAAGGTTTCATGCTGCATGGAAAATGTGGGCAGCAGAACTAAACGATGACTTCCAATTGCCTTAGATTTTAAAGTTTTTCTGATTTGAAAAGTACATCCATTCATAAAATTGCTCTCATTCTGGTCATTTTAAAAATGAGAAAATGAAGTGGAAATATTCACATTTATGTCTACATTTTTTCTGTTTTTTCTTCCCCCCAACTAATAATCTGTGATAATTCAACCAGGGCAGGAGAAGTTTTCTTCTATACTATATATGAAGAAAGATCTTCATGAATAAATTAATAGTCAAACAAGTACAGGAAATGTCTTTGAATTCTTAAGAAGAAAAGCACACTTATAACATGTTAGTATTATTATTATCTGCATTCAGATGACCAGAAAATTACAAGCATATCATCTAGTAATTAAAATAATCCCTCTACTTGATTTCTCTCTATCAGCAACAAGGACAACAAAAACAAGTTACTTGAAACTGTCATCTGAAAAAAACACGTAACGTAAGAGCAGTGAGTTTCAGTTTTATTCAGGGACCTTACTGAGGACCATAGCCCAGGAGACAGTCTCTCAGCTTTTTTGGCTGGGAAATACAGGTGGTCAAGCATCCATCTTGGTAAAAGTTTACTGCTAATTACAAAAAACCAGATACCTCGTTAGTGATTTTAGTGCTTTTTCTATGTATGGAAAGAATCTGGGATCATTGAAATTCTTCCTTAGATATGCATCTTAACTATGTAGGGGCCATATATCCAACATGCAGACTGCTTCATCCTGTATTTTTCTATCCTGAATTCCCCTCAGGGTGCACTGTTAGTGCACGGGTGACTGCAGTGGGTTAAGACTTATCACTTTGTATGACTGAGTGATGAGTAAGATTCTCTGTTCTTTTTGTTTACAAAGCTTTCAATTCAGATATTCTACAATTCAGGAAACCATCATCATTACCTTGGTACAAACAACTTACAGTGTGTTAGGTATTGTTAATAATTTAAACATATCATTGCATTTACTTTTTTTCTCTCTTTAAAAAAATTTTTAATAGAAGTATAGTTAATTTACAATGTTGTGTTAGTTTCAAGTGTACAGCTAAATGATTCAGTTATACATATACATGTATACATATTCTTTTTCAGATTCTTTTCCATTATAAGTTCTTACAAGATTCATTGCATTTACTTTTCATAGTAACTACTACCTGAGAGAGACTCTGAATACGTGCTGCCCTTCCCAGTGATCTAAAATTGGAGTTGAGGAATTCTAATTTATTCTATATAAAGAATAAGAAACAGACTAGAAACCTGAGTAATTAATAATTAATTAATAGCTCACGTGGTTGTAAGAGTAATTAATAGCTCACGTGGTTGTAAGATCTCGTTGAGTAGCAAATGACAGATAACCAAAATCCATTGAACTAGCTTTTAAAAATGAATTTTGGGGAAAATTGGGGATGTTCACAGAGTTAGTGGCAAGGCTGGAGAAACAAATATCAGGACTGAAACAACCAGAATCCAGGGCAACTCTGGCATTGAAGTAGCAGGAACTGCTCAGCAATACTGTCAGGGCTCAGCTGCTGGAATGAATAGGTTCAAATTATTTCTTGCATCCCACTGCTGAAGATTCAAAATCCTGGAAGACAATATCTTATACCTTATCTAGAGGAGGGCGCGGGACCTTGATTATAGCCCCACCAAGGTTGCATACACTGGGGAAGGAGAAATCAGATTGCCCCTACCAAGATAAGAGGAAACAGATGCTGGTGGATAAGAAATAACCATTGTTCACCACAACAGTCCCTCTTTAACTTCCCAACAAGCAGATGAGCTTTTTTTTAATTGAAATTTTTATTTCGATATGATTATAGATTCACCTGCAGTTATAAGAAACAGTACAGAGAAATTCCACGTACCTTTTACTCAGTTTCCCCCAGTGGTGACATCTTGTATAACTAAAGTACAATATCACTACCAGGACATTGACAAACCACCGATCTTATTCAGACTTCACCATTGCTACACGCATTCATTTGTGTGTGTATGTGTATTTAGTTCTTCACAGTTTTATCACATGTGTATGTTTATCGAAACATGCCCACAGTCAAGATATAGAACAATTTTATCACTGCAAAGATCCTTCACCCTTCCTTTTTATAACCACAACACCTCCCTCCCATGTCTCTTCCCCTCCCCCATTGCCCCTCTTAACCTCCAGACACCACTAATTTTGTTCTGCATTTCTATAGCTTTATCATTTCAAGAATGTTATAGAAATGAAATCATACAGTACGTACCCTTTTTAAAAAAAATTATTTATTTGGCTGAGTCAGGTCTTAGCTGTGGCATGTGGGATCTTTCATTGCGGTGCTTGGGCTCTTTGTTGTGGCACACAGGCTTCTCTCCAGTTGTGGCATGTGGGCTCTCTAGTTGAAGTGCACAGTCTCAGTAGTTGTGTCACGCAGACTTAGTTGTCCTGAGGCATGTGGGATCTTACTTCCCTGACCAGGGATCAAACCTGCGTCCCCTGCATTGGAAGGTGGATTCTTTACCACTGGACCACCAGGGAAATCCCAGTATGTATCCTTTTGGAATTTGCGTTTTTTCGCTTATCAAAAGTCCCTTGAAATCCATCCAAATTGTCATGTGTATTAATAACTTGTTTCTTTTTATTGCTGAGTAGTATCCCTTGGTATGGATGTATCATAGTTTGCTTAACCATTCACCTGTTTAAAAACATTTGGATTGTTTTCAGTTTTTGGCTCTCTGAATAAAGCTGCTATGAACGTTTATGCACATGATGGTGTGTGAATATAAGTTTTTGTGCTGTACTGTCTATCTGAAAGTTGCTAAGAGAGGAAACCTTAAGTTCTCATCAGAAGAAAAAAATTGTAACTATGTGAGGTGATGGATGTTAACTAAACTTATTGTGGTGATCATTTTGCAATAGACACATAAATCAGTATGTTGTACACCTTAAACTAATACAATGTTATATGTCAATTATATCTCAATAAAATTGGGAAAAAAAGAAACTGCTAAATTATATTCCAGAACAGCTGTACCATTTTACATTCCCACCAGCAATGGATGGGTGATCAGTTTCTCCATATCCTTACTAGCATTTGATGTTGTCACTATTTTTTATTTTAGCCAATCTAATAGGTGTGTAGTGATGTTAACAAAATTTTCTAATAGAAAATGCAGTGAGGCCATGGAGTCAGTGGACTACTGTTCCAATAAAATACAGGTTTCATTGTCACGTGTTTCATTCACACTTTATTTATTTTTGGCTGCTCATACAAGTAACCAAACTCTCAGACTCACTGGGTTATCTCAGCACATATAAGTTCACATCCTATAAAAACACTTGAGCCTTTTTCACTATTTAGACATACAATTATAACTTAATACGGTGAGATGCTAAGTGACATATTTCTTACTTTCCCCTCAATTCTAAATAAAGCCCACAGCCAGAGTTCAGATAACTTCTAGCTATGAGACCAATGTCTTTTTCCTGGGCTTGTCATGACAGCGGGACTAGAACATCATAAGTTCCTGTTTTGGTTAATTATGACTGTGTAACACAACACACCAAATCTGCCTCAAAGCAGCAATCGTTCACTGATTCTCACAGGTCTTTGGTCCAGCCAGATGTTTTCTGATCTAGGTTGGGTTCAGCTAGCTCTGCTCCATGCATCTCTCATCTTCCTTGGGCTAGTCCTCTTCCTCATGTGGCAAGATAGAGATATAAGAGGCTGAGCAAAAACACACATGGCCTCCTACTGCCTAGGCTCAGAACTGACACACTGTCCTTCCATATTATTCCATTGGTCAAAGCAAGTCACACAGCCACACTCAACAGCAACTGAGCAGGGGAGTATACCCTGCACTTGCAAGGAAGGTGGAGAGAACGAATGTTTCTGAATAAGAATCCATCTAGCAGCTGGGCGAATCCATCAAGAGCTAACGTCCCCACACAGCCAGGTAGAAGTGTGTGGCATTTTTATGCTCCAGTCTCAGAAGTCACATCACATGACATCATCCCCTATAATGTGTGGGGCAGTCACACAGGTTCAAGATGAGGGGATACAGACCCCATCATTCAATGGAAGGAATGCCAAGGCCATTTTGTAAAAAGACCACACAGGATTGGAGATATTGGTATGGATCTATGGAAAATGCAATTTGCCACAGGAACAGTAAAATGGTATTTCCAAGGAACAAGCTTCCCTTGTTCGGGATTTGGGAGCTGCAGCACATTCTCAGGATCCTGGGTGGTGGTGGGTACCATTTAGTATCCTGAAGAAATTATTTCCTCAAAAAGAAATGAGTGCCAGTTTTCCAGAATATAAGTTTCTCCCTGGACACTGGGATCTGTATTAGCTTTAAGTTACTAAATTTCTTTCTGGGAACTTCTGACTAGCTGACTAACAGGTATAGTGGCAGGGCCTCACAGAGATCATCACAAGATAAACCTATGCCCATGGGTGTTTTCCCAGGTAGGTGAGAGAAGCCAAGTGGACATGAGTGTGCAGATTCTGGGGGCGGACTGCTTGGGCATGCCACTTAGCCTTTCTGAGCTCCCGTGTTCTTATTCTGTAAAACAGAAATGAGAAGAAGCTTGTTCTGAGCAGTGAGATGTGCTAATGCATACAAAGCATTAGCATTGGCACTTGGCAAGTTCTCAAAAAATACACACTAGTATAAATATGGTGGTGACTGAAGCTGCATTGGGATGGAAAAAGAGCAGAAGAACACTGGGTGTTTGCTATAGACTGAATGTGTCCCCCCAAATCGTGTGTTGAAACCCCAACCCCCAAGGTGATGGTATTCAGAAGTGGGTCTTTGGGAGCCAATGAGGTCATAAGGGTGTACCTCAAATGAATGGGATTAGTGCCCATATAAAAGAGATCCCAGACAGCTCCTTTGCCTCGTCTGCCATGTGAGGACACAGTAAAAAAAGACAGTCATCTGTGAACCAGGAGGTGGGCCTTCATCAGACTCTGAATTTGCTGGCAACTTGATCTTGGATTTCCAGCCTCCAGAACTGTGAGAAGTAAATTTCTGTTGTTTATAAGTCACCCAGTCTATGGTACTCCATTATAGCAGCCAGAACAGACAGTGTTGATGTATGGCTAACAGCTGGGTCCCAGTTTCCCCACATGGTTGCAAATGTCTGTAGGGCTGGGTGGACAAACGACACTTCTCCTTTGGGTTTTCTTTTTAAAGTAAGGCCCAAAGAGAGGGATTGTTTTGCTTGAGAAGTGAGGATGGCTGCTCTCCTCCACCTACCAGGACAGAAGATGAAGTAAGTTTAAGTGATTTGGGACACCAAATCCAAATCCATTTGGAGTAGCAGAGGAATTGTTGGAAATCAAAACTAAATACTCTGTACAGTGCTTCTCAACTTCTTTCTATGTAATTTAATTGTCTAAGGAAAGGATAAATTAAACTGTGTGATTTTCTTTTTTAACGTATGTAAGATAAAAATTTATATGTCACTTATTTTCACTCAGTAATATTCCATGTCATCCTTTTATGTCAGTATATATAGATCTATGTCATTCTTTTTAATGGTAACATAGAATTCTACATGTGGACATATCTCTTGGTGGACATTTGGACTGTCTTTGGCTTGGTTCTTTTTCCTATTATAAATTTGGACAATGTTGTACAAATATTCTTGTACGTTTGTGTGGTTATTTCTTGAGATTCCTGGGAAACTTATTACCTCAACTAGTGGATCATTAAAAATTTTGTGGATAGTTACAAATTGCCCTCCAAAAATGTTGAGTCAATTGGTACTCTCACAGTGTGTCTTCCCCTCCTGAATGTATTTGCTGAGAATTTACAGATACAAATTGTTATGGGGTGTTCTCTACAGTAAAAGTCAATTCATGATCAGAATTGTTGCTTTTGTCTTTAATATTAAAAAATAGCTTAGTACCATCTGTAATGATCTCTAGTGGGCACTCAATTCATACAAATAGAATCATGTGGCTTCCCTTTTTTCCATGGGTGGTCATGTACAAATCAGTAAGTAAATAGAAAGCAAATTTTCTTCCCCTCTTCTGCCTTATCTCTATTTTACTATGTATATGGGTTCAATGAAGAACTATTCTTGAACAGTCTCAAGAAAATATTAACAGGTATCATCCTCCCTCACATCCTAAACACATGATTTTTTTTTAAACCCCAGTGTTGCAGTCCAGAAATCTGATTATCAAGCAATAACTCCACAACTTCAGGTAGCAATTAGAGTCATGAGGAGATTGCATCATCGCCATATGCCTGTTACACAAGACACCGTCCTCTTTCCCAATACTTGAGATGAAGACTGTAGTGAACTGAGGGGGCTGGGGGGACTCAGCCAGGCCAACGAGAGGGCTGCAATGACAGCAGCATAGGGAATAATGGTTCCTGAGGCCAGTCTCTCTTGCAGGTTGGTAGCATCATAAGCATCTGTCTACCATAGCTGAGCATGAGGAGTGTGAAGTCATGAAACCCTTACCCAAATCCAAAAAATGTGCACTGGGGCGGGAGTGCTCCCTGGAATATGAGGCAAGAGGGTAAAAATGGAAAGTTTGTGAGTGCTGTGTAGTTGAATGACAGCCAAATAGTATTGGGTCCTTGAAGATTTGAGACCAGATTTGTCCTGTATTTTCTGTGCCTTGTGGGTGAAACATGAAAAAGCCTCTAGGGTAGGGCTTCTAAATCTGAATTCCACAGACCTTTCGGGTTCATTGATAAATTTCAGGAAGCCTTTATTAGTCAGGGTTCTCCAGAGAAACAGAAGCAACAGGATGTGTGTGTGTGTGTGTGTGTATATATAAATATATAGAAAGAGATTTATTATAAGGAATTAGCTCATGTGATTATGGAGGTTGAGAAGTCCCAAGATCTGCAGTCAGTAAGCCAGGAGGGTTCAGTCCAACTCAGAAGGTCTGGGAAGGAGAGAGCCAATGGTGTAAATTCCAGTGCAAAAGCCTGCAGGCTCCAGGCCCAAAAGAAGCCAATGTTTCAGTTGGAGTCCAAAGTCAGGAAAAGGCCAATGTGCCAGATAGAAGGAGTTCAGGTAGGAAGAGTTCCCCCTTAGGGTCAACTTTTTGTTCTATTTAGGCCTTAAATTGATTGGAGATGGGCTGCCCACATTAGGGAGGCAAATCTACTTTACTCTGTGTACCAATTCACATGTTAATTTCATCCCAAAGCTCCCTCACCAACGGCATACTCAGAATGTTTGACCAAAGGTCTGGGTACTCCATGGCCCAGTCAAGTTGACACATAAAATTAACCATCACAAGTCCACCCCTTGTTAACTTGGCACCCATACACACCTCCTTAAATCACACTTAATCTCCAAGTAAAGACAATAACAAGGTCATAATTCTGCCTAACATGACGCAACTATCCTGATACAACCCAAAACTGCACTAAACCCCTTCCCCAGAAGAGGAGATAAGGTTCTTGAGTGATACTCTTCTCCTTGATACCCTGTGACTTAAATACTATGATACAAAGTCAATACATCTTCTGTTACACAAGGGAATAAGAGAGGGAAAAAACTAAAGATATTTTACGTACACACACATATACATAACAAAATAGGGACAAAGTGCTCATGATAATTACAATCTTCAGTTCTGTAACTGGTCACATGGTCATACATAGCTGGTATTTGTAACTCCTTTCTTCCATTATCCATTCGTATTCCCTTTGCCTTCAGCAAGACCTCTGCTGGTTGTGGTTATTTATCTGGTGTGGTGACACAAACCTTCATTTCTGAAAGGTCTAGGCCATTTCTAGTCCTGCCTGGATTGAGTTGCTGTAATTTCCTATTGACCTTAATCACAGGACACCCTAAGATATCACTTGTACTCCAGACATGCTCTTCCTTACCTCCACTGTGGAGTAGCAGACCAGTTTCTCCTTGGTAGAGAGGATCAATCACCCCAGTCAGCACCATAACTCCCTTCTTTATCTGTTGGTCCAGGCATGAGCAACCCAAAGTGGCTGGCGGCAGTCTTAACTTCCAGTTCGCTGGAATCATTGTATCTCCTGGGAAGCATTCCTCCTTCTAGAATGAGGACCACTAGGCTGGTGGAGCATAAGGTTGTGGGAACAGGAAGCAAAAGTTTTACTAGTGGGTCATGAGGGATAATAATTCAGACCATATATAGATTGTCACCCAGTTGGTGCTGAAACTGAGTCTTCAAAAGGCCATTCCACCATTCATGGTAGGGAACTCGGTAAGACCAGTGAATTCCATGAGGATGGGCCCAATGTTGCACTTCATCTGCTGTCAAGTGAGGTCCTTGAACAGAAGCAGTGCTGTGTGGAATACCACGGTGGTGGATAGGCATTCTGTAATGCCATGGATGGTAGTTTTGGCAGAAGAATTGCATGCAGGGAAGGCAAATCTTATCCATAGTAAGTATCTATTCCAGAGAGAAGAAAATGCTGCCTTTTCAGGATGGAAATCAACCTGCCACAAGGTAGCTGGCTGATCTCCCTGGAGAATGGTGTCATAGTAGGGACTCAGTGCTGGTGTCTGCTGCTGGCCAATTGGGCATTCAGCAAGGTTGGCCTTGGTGAATAGAAGTCCATGTTGCTGAGCCCATGCATAACTTCCATCCCTGCCACCATGGCCACTTTGTTCATGAACCCATTGGGCAATGATAGGGGTGGCTCAGGAAAGAGGTTGACTGGTGTCCATAGAATGGGTCATATTATTCACTTGATTATTAAAATCCTCCTCTGCTGAGGTCACCCTTTGCAGAATATTCACATGGGACACAAATATCTTCACAGTTGTTTGTCCATTTAGAGAGATTTATCCACGTACTTTTCCCTAAACTTGCTTGTCACCAATTTTCCAATCATGGTTCTTCCAAGTTTCTGATCATCCTGCCAAACCATGGGCCACAGCTCATGAATCAAAATATAATCACACGTCTAGCCATTTCTCCTTCAAAACAAAGGAACAACTTAGAAGCTAAGGTCTGTCCACTGGGAGGATGCCCCTTTATCACTCTCAGAGATGTGCCAGAAAGGGGCTTTAGTGCTGCAACTGGCCTCTTTCGGGTGGTGCCAGCATATCATGCAGAACCATCTTTAAGCCAGGCCCAAGTCTTCTCTTTCTCTGTTAATTGATTGTAGGGAACTCCCAATGAGGCCATAGGTGCAGGCAGGGAGAGAGAAGGCAGGAGCAGGGCCATGGGCATTTGGGCCACTTCCTGATGTAACTTACTTGTGCCTTCAGGGCCTGCTTGGGCCCGATCATGCAATACCACTTCCACTTGATGATGGAGGGTTGCTGTGCATGTTCAACTTTATGGCTTAGTGGGTCAGATAACATCTGTACATGATGGGCAGCCCAGGTTGCATTGATGACCCATGGTTAGACCTTCAGTCTCTACTAAGGCCCTGGAACAGGCCAAGATCTGTTTTGCAAAAAGAGAGGAGGGCTTTGCTCCCAAATCCTAAGGGTCTGTGCTGCGATTCACCTTTAGGAACCTGCCAAAGGCTTAAAACAGCATCCTTATCTGTTGCTGCAGCGTCAAAGACCACTGGGTATGACCCAGGTGGGAGAGCACTTTCTTCTGGGCTTCACTCAAAACTAGAAGTGTTTTGGGTCACTCAGTAAATAGACTAGAGTAACACATCCAAATGAGGAATATGTTGCCTCCAAAATCCAAAAAAACCCAGAAATCATTGTACTGCTTTTTTGATTATAGGAAGGGGCAGATGCAACAAATTATCCTTTACCTTAGACGGAATATCTTAACATGCCCTATATTGGACCCCTAGAAATGTCACTGAGGTAGAAGACCTCAGTGAATTTTTGTCTGATTTATTTCCCATCCTCTAACATATAAATGTCTTACCAATAAGTCTAGAGTGGTAGCTACTTCTTGCTCATTAGGTCCAATTAGCATAATGTCATCAATGTAATAGAACCACTGTGATATACTGTGGAAGCGAAAGGCAATAATGATACATGCAGACTAAATTATGACAGGGGGCTGGAGAGTTGATTCATCCCTGAGATAGGACAGTGAAAGAATATTGCTGGCCTTGCCAGCTGAAAGCAAACTGCTTCTGGTTGGCCTTACTGACAGAGATGTTTGAGAAAAAGTCATTTGGCCAGACCAATAGCTTCATACTGGTACCAGGGGATGTGTTAATTTACTTAAGTAATGAAACCACATCTGGTCCAGCACTGCAGTTGAAGTCACCACCTGGTTGAACGTATGATAATCCCTGTCATTCTCCAGGATCCATCTGTCTTCTGCATCAGCCAAATAGGAGAGTTGAATGGGGATGTGGTGAGAATCATCACCCTTGCATCTTTCAAGTGCTTGATGGTGGCACTAACCTCTACAGTCTCTCCAGGGATGCAATGTTGCTTTTGGTTTACTATTTTCCTAGGTAGAGGCAGTAATTGTGGCTTCCACTTGGCTTTCTCACATAATAGCTCTCACTCCACAGGTCAGAGAACCAATGTGAGGATTCTGCCAGATATATGGCTAAGCATATCTATTCCAATTATGCATTCCAGAGCTGGGGAAATAACCATACAATGGGTTTAGGGAACCACCAGGCCTACTATGAGATGGACCTGAGCTAAATCTCCACCGATCACCTGTCTTCCACAAGCCTGTACTCTGGTGGACCGCAGTGACATTTTTGGTCACCTGGAATTAGTGTCAGTTCAGAGTGAGTTTCCAGTAGTCCTTAAGATATCTGATTATTTCCAATGTGCACTTACCTTGATAAAAGGCCATCAGTCCCTTTGGAGAAGGCTGGAAGAAAGGTTAACAGTATAAATTTTTGGTAGCATACTAGGGTTCTTCTTCAAGGGAACCTGGCCTCCCTTTCGTTCAAGGAGTTCTGGGTCTATAAACTGGTTCAATTCTGGGGATTGATTGAAGAACGTGATTCTCTGTTTTATGATTCAGGTTAGACTTCTGTACACTTGGCTTGGAACTTTTCTGCTTCGTAAGAACTTAGTAGGCTTCCTATTTATTTCCCTTCTAAGAACACCGTGATCAACCAGCCAAAGCCATAGGTCTGCATGAGTCAGACTATTTTGATTACTGCTTTGACTTTGAGGTCCATTATGGTAACCACGCCCACCCTGCCTTTGGTGGTTGAGTGCTGCCACTTGACCCCTCACAAATTTATTTCTCATAGTTGTGGTAAAAGTGTGTCTTCCAGACCTTCCCCAGTGTAAGAAAGTAGGTCATACACGACAAATCCACTCTAACCTTCTAATCACCCTAAGCCTCTGAATCCTTCCCTGTACCTTAAAACAAGGCAGGTCCAGCATTTCCAAGTGACTCACAGTAGGCCACTTTTTGGTTGATGATTCAGCCAAGCAAACAACCAAACTGTTGAGCCCTTTCCGACTTCCCAAGCTGCAACATTAAACACAGGATATCTCCTTAGTGAGCCCATGTCAATAAATTCGTCCTGATCCAACTTTATGTTCCTTCCACCATTACCCCCCACTTTTAGTCTCCATTTCCACACATGTTCCCCAGAGTCCTGTTGTATCAGTTAGAAACCTCAAGTGGTTCTTTTGGAATATAGCACACTTTCTCATGGGTCACACTTTGTACCTCACCATTAGAAGCCTGCTGGGACTTGAGTCTAGTTATAGATCTAGAGGCAAAGAGTGCTGGTGGGGATGTCTTAGACTGTCTTAGTCATCTTATCTGTCCTAGTCTGCTCAGGATGCCATAGCAAAATACCACAGGCTGGGGGCTTAAACAACAGAAATTTGTTTCTCACAGTTTTGGAGGCTGGGAAGTCCAAGATCAAGGTGCTTGGTGATTAGGTTTCTGGTTAAAGTGTTCTTCCTGGCTTGCTGATGGCTGCCTTCTTGCTGTGTCCTCACATGGCCCTTCCTTGATTTGTGTGCATGGGGAGAGCTAGAAAGAGAGAGAGAGAGACCTGTTTCTCTTCCTCTTCTTAGAAATCCACTAATCCTATTGGATTCGGATTTAAGAACTCATTTAATGTTAATTACCTCTTAAAAGCCATATATCCAAATACAGTCATGTTAGGGGTTAGACCTTAAACAGAATTTTGGTGGGACACATTTCATAGCAGAGGTCATGAATTTATAGGGGGGAAAAGAGCTCATCTTTATTTTTGCTAATCTTTGACCAAAAATTAACATTCCTTTCAACTATGTATACTGCCATATCCATGATAGTGTCATCAGGAGAAATCAGTTACTTCATATCACAGTACAGTTGGTCCAGATATCTTAAAGTTGTTTATGCTTGGCACTATTTCAAAATTACAGCATTTAGGAGACTCCCCCCTTGGAGGCATGTATATGATCATATTACCACTTTGATTTTTATATTTTGATAAGTATAGTACAATATCCAATCACCTTGTAATTTTATGTATTTTATTGCAGACATTTAAAAGCATTATGCTGAGACAGGACCCAGAGTCATCATCAGATTGCCAAATGCCAGGCTGAAAGCTCCTGCTGTAGGGAAACCTGTATATTCAGGTTCTTGGACTTTGGGTGTGCTCCACTTGGTAAAAACTATCAGGGTCACCAGGGATGTCTTAGAAGTGAGGTGTGGAAATTTGAGCTGATATTTAAACCATAAGGTCCCATTGACAAGAAAGGAGTTGTGACCAAGGCCTTTCAATGTAAACTTGCGGGGCATTATGCTTGCATTGTCAGTACAGCACAATCATGGTCAAGAACTCTGGTACTATATCAAGGAGTATTGAAGCCTTGACTGTAAGGGTAAAAATGACCAGGCCACAGATAGAATTATTATCAACTTACCTTTTCTCATAGAATTACCCACTATGGCATTCTCTTGTACTTATCTGACATTAACGGAAACTTGTTCTAAAACAGGCAAGTGATTATTTCCTGGATTGTGTATTAAAGGTTAAACATTTTTCCCTTTTGAACACACACTTTTCAAAAGAAGATTAAAAAGTGACTAATAAGCACATGCCAAGTTATCCAACATTATTAGTCATTAGAGAAATAAAAATTAAAACCACATTGAGATACTAGTTTAACCTCACTAAGATAGCTAAAATTAAAATCACCAGCAATGCCAAATGTTGGTGAGGATACAGAGAAATGGGAACTATTTTACATTGCTGGTGGGATTAAAAATAGTACATCCACTTTGGAAAACTGGCATTCTCTTATAAAATTAAGTTATACATTTCCCCCATGACCCAGCAATTCATTCATAGGTATTTACCTAAGAGAAATGAAAGCCTATGGTACAGAACAACTTGTACCAGAACGTAGATAGCAGCTGAATTTATAATAGTCAAAAGGTAGAAACAATCGAAATGGCCATCAACAGGAGAATGGATAAATGGTTGTGGTATATCCATACAATGGAATAGTATTCAGCAATGAAATGAACTACTGATATAGGCAACAACATGGATGACTCTCACAGACATTATGTTGAGCGAAAGAAAGCAAGACACACAAAAATGCATACTGTGTGATTCCACTTATTTAATTCAAAAACATGTAAACTAATCTGGTGAAAGAAATCAGAACAGAGGTTGCCTACAATGGTACAGGGGGTGGGGCATTGACTGGAACTTGAGTAGAGTGGACCTCACTGGTTGGATCAAAATGTTCTCTATCTTGAGTTTGGTGTTGTTCACACAAGTGAATACATTTATCAAAACTCATCTACCTGTGGGGTGAAGGCATTTTACCTCAATTAAAATTATACCTCGGGACTTCCCTGGTGGTGCAGTGCTTAAGAATCCGCCTGCCAATGCAGGGCACATGGGTTTGAGCCCTGGTCTGGGAAGATACCACATGCTGCGGAGCAACTAAGCCCATGTGCCACAACTACTGAGCCTGCACTCTAGAGCCCGTGAGCCACAACTACCGAGCCCACGCACAACAACTACTAAAGCCTGTGTACAGCAATGAAGACCCAATGCAGCCAAAAATAAATAAATAAAATAAATAAATTTATTTAAAAAAAAAAGTATACCTCAATTAAAATAAAATGAAAACTAGATTCTCCCATATGGGAAATATATGGGAACAGTTCTCATGCCTCATTTTTTTGCTCTGTAAAATGGAATTAATATACCCCCTCCCTCTTTCACATGTATTTGGGGAAAATGGGCTGGATAATGTATATTTACATCCCTTTGATATATGAGCAATGAATAGGAAATCATTATCTTATCAGAGAGTAGCTTTCCAAACCTAAATAGCTGCACCAACATATTCTGGTGATTCTTCAACTTTTGTATGCATTCCTGTCCTGGAGAACCAGGCAGAACGTAGAATACAATTTAACTATGACATTTGAATTTGTGCTCTTATGAAATAAAAGTGGCATTCTTCATTTCTTATAACCTTGGTTTCGGCCTGCTTTGGATAAGATGTCCCTCACGTGGCGGGGTTGCTTGTAGCAGCAACTGCCAGCAACCACATGGTGCCGTAGCAGCGAACTCTTCTTAATTGGAATGCTGGTGGCATCATCTGCACTCAGAACTATTCTAGTGATTGGACAGTCTTGGCAGGAGGTCCATGATGAATACCCATTCCCAAGTTTGCCAGGGCTTTCCTTGTTCAGACAGAGGAACTGAAACCCACGTGGCTAACACCAGTTTGCCTAAAACTGTCACTGGGACACTCACCACGCCATCATGTCCCATCTAATCCCTTTAGTTACCTTTTAAATGTGGTCCCATTGACACAGGGCCTGCACTCCCTTACGGAGGAAGCAGTAGTAATGCCCTCGAGTGAACTGAATAACCCCTCATCAGTTGGGGAATGTGCTAGCATTTTCAGTAAACGTTGAAATCAGAGGAAAACCGTTGACAAGTTTCAGGACAAGCTAACAGCACTCAGGGTTTCTATTTGTGGGCAGTCAAGGGGAGTAAGGGGCAGGAATGCACCTTGTAATTCTAATTTAAGATTCGTAACAACTCTGCCCTGTGGGAGGACGATCAAGTCCTCTCTCCTGTGACGGGGGGTCTGCTGAGCCGGGCCCTGCCGCTCGTGCTGCCTCCTGCGCTAGGCTGGGGCCTCCTCGGGCTGCCACAAAGCGTGCGGGGCCACTGCAGGGCTTCCCACTTCCGGCTGCATTCTTGCCTGGCTGCTCTCATTTATGCCCTCTAGGGATTCAGCTGTTCCATCCTGAGTGGCTGAAAGAAACCTTCAGAAAACTTTCTAGAAGCTCATCAGTGATTCGTGGATGACATTGAATTCTTCCCTTCTGAAAGTCAGACTTAGTAACTCCTTTTCCTGAATGTCTTTAAAAGACCCCAAGTGGCCTTGATGCTCCATAGACACTGTCTTCCGTAGCAAAGTGCTCCTGGGAGATGGGAAGCAGCTTGCCTTCCCTGGAAACCCGACCACAGGTACTATCTAGAATCCTGGGTCTTATTTTGAGAAACAGCTTAGTAATGAGCATTTAAAATAAGTCCATAGTTTCAAGAAACACAGGGAAGGCACTCAGGAGAAAGAGATGGCAGCGGTGGAGACATTTGCTGAGTGTGGGCCAGAGTGTCCCTGGGGAAAATGTGCTAGACGGATAGAGGGGTGAAGGCAAGTGGGCAGGAGGATGAAGGCAGGAATGCAGATGGAAAAGGCAGTGTTCAGATCACCTTTCTAGACTTAAGAGAAAGGCCCAAATCAAAGAGAAGAGGTGAGTAAGACTGGTTATTGAGGTGTATCAGGAAGAAGTCATTTTATGTCACTGAAAATGAGGAGTCTGCAGAAGTGACTTTAGTTTTCTGTAGGAAAAACAATGGTAGCCATATTTTAAGAGACTGATATTTGGGACAAGGAGTTTCCCATGTGAGGCTAGATTTAGTTTTCCCTTCCTGAAAAATGTTTCATTCATGTTTGCTTCTTAATTCAGATTTTCCAGCTTTCTAACAGCTTGAACTGATTGACCTAGCATGTAGAATATTAAAAAAAGAAAAGAAGAAATTCTACAAAAGTCTTGATGTGAAGTGTTTCTGCAATGCAACAAGGAATTCCTGCTTCTGTGCCAGGGAGCCCCAAAGCTGGCTGGACTTCTTAAGGACCAAAGCAACTGGCCCTGATATATATATATATTTTTTTAAATAAAATTTTTATAAATTTATTTATTTACTTTTGGCTGCGTTGGGTCTTTGTTGCTGTGCTTGGGCTTTCTCTAGTTGCGGCGAACAGGGGCTACTCTTCGTTGCGGTGCGCGGGCTTCTCATTGAGGTGGCTTCTCTTGTTGCAGAGCACAGGCTCTAGGCGCAGGGGCTTCAGTAGTTGCGGTGCACAGGCTTAGTTGCTCCGTGGCATGTGGGATCTTCCTGGGCCAGGGCTCGAACCCGTGTCCCCTACATTGGCAGGCAGATTCTTAACCACTGCACCACCAGGGATGTCCCTGGCCCTGATATTTCAATGAACTATGAAATAAACAGTGACCTGCCATTCTACCATTTAGGCCTCTGTTCCTGAGATTTTGAGGGGAGACAGCATTCTCTCATTCAACAAATATTTATTTAGGATCTACCTACTATACGTCAGCTGAGGGTTGAACACAGTGGTTGGCAGGCAAAGAGAGAAGATCGTCAAATAAACTAATAATGTGATAATTAAAGCCGCTGATTTTGGAATCAAATAGTTCTGGGTTCAAATCTTGGTTCTGTCTCTTAACAGCTATGTAACTTTGGGCAAGACACGTAACCTTGTAGAACTTCCATTTTCTCATCTGTCAAAGGGGGATGATGAAACATGCCCACCTCTGGGGGGTATTGTAAAGATTATAGTGGATACGTTACATAGCGCTTAGCATATAGCTACTGTTATTATTCTTAGTGATGTTTTGGAATTTAAGAATGCCCTTATATCATCAAAATACCCCTGTTGGGGTCTTACCTTGAGATATATCACTGAAGATTTTAGAATTGCCAGACAATGCAGAAAAATAATAGGACATGTGATGAGCCCTTGAGGTCTAGGGAGGGCCAGGTACCTGAGGTCTTAGGACACAGCAGAGATGAACAGAAGATTAGGGACACACAGACACTCACCTGGAGCCACCTCAACAGGTTGACTCCCCTGTGCTCTGTTCTTGTGGTTTGACTTGGAGCTAAAGAACCATTGTGCCCTTGGAGTTTCTCAACCAAACCAGCTTCTATCATCACTGCTTTTCCTTGGTCGTTGAGCCCCCATATACGCAGGATGCACTGACATAGGTCAGCTGTGGGTAGAATCTCTGGCAAAATGCAATGCTGAGTCCAGGCCTTGCCTCGGTGAACCTGGATGATCAGTGCTCCATCTGGGAAGCTGCTGTTCTTCTCCCTCTTCTCTTGAACATTCTCAGTAAAATAATAAGCTAGTCAACAATGACTTTCTTGGGACTTCCCTGGTGGAGCTGTGGTTAAGACTCTGCGCTCCCAATGCGGGGGGCCCAGGTTTGATCCCTGGTCCGGGAAATGGATGCCACATGCATGCTGCAACTAAGAGTTTGCATGCCACAACTAAGGAGCCCGCCTGCTGCAACTAAGACCTAGCACAACCAAACAAATAAATAACTATTTTTTTAAAAAATGACTTTCTTGACTTCTAGTGGGCCGATTCAATTTATCCTGGCAAACTGGACTTGCCAGCTGACATGAGCGAATGGTTGCCTTAAAGTTTCAGCCTCTAGGTCCTGACTTACTCATAACCTAATGAAAAAGCATTGGTTTGTTGTAAAAGTATAAAGTATGTGAATGCTTCATTACCAAGTGGAACAATGAAACAAACCAGGTACTTGGTTTGGGAGCAGTAATTTCCTTATATTGTGTTCCTGGGGAAGGGACAGTAAGCCCATCCTGGTTTGTTTTCCTCCCATTAGCACTTTCACTGAGGAACTTGGTAGTGACTATTTTCAAGGATTCTCGGAGGGACCTTGGCCATTGTCCTCCCAGCAGTTTCTTCTGTTCCTTCTTACTATTTTTTTTAGTTAAAAAACAAATAAAACAAGTGATCATTATGAAAAACTTAGAAAGTACAGGGAAGCAAAATGGGAAAAAAAAATGCATCCAAAATCCCACTGACCTCTTGACACCAGTAGACAACTCGGAATGTATTGTTTACTCATGCACACTCTGTTTTGAGTTATGGCATTTGCTCACTGTAATAACCTTTGTCCCCATTTTACAGAAGAATAAACTGAGGCTTGGAGAGGTCTGGGGACTTCCTCAGCTGACAGGCAGTGTAACTCTAGACAAGCCAGCATGCAGCACCACAGGACTGTCTCAGACCCAGATTGAAGGTTGGTGGTCATTAAATATCATTCAAGAGAATTACAAGAGGACAACAGTTAATGCTTTATGCTTATATGACCTTCCTCACAGTCCAGGGGAACAGCACCCAAGAGCCCACACCCTTCCCAGTGCCCTACACAAGGTCGTTCTAGATACAGTCCTTCACCCTCTGCCACTGTCTCCACTGAAACATTTCTTGAAAGGGCTTCCTGTGCTCTGTGACTCTCCTCTAACTTAAGGGGAAATCCTATCTAGGCTGATCCTAGAGAGGGTGGGCTCTACAAGGTTCCCATGTGCTGGCTTGGCATGGAGGGGGCAGGCCACACATCTTGGAACGACCAAGGGTGGCAAAATAGACTGCCCATGAGACCCCAAGCCCTTGGCACAAACTTGGGGAGGAGGAGTGGCTCCATGAAGAATGAAAGAGATTAAATTTTGCATGGGCGGGGTCCAAGCCAGATTTAAGAATAAAGGAATATGATAGTTCTTGACAGTGTGGGAGAGTAACTAGGTCCAACGGCAGGGTTACATTCATGGATGAATCTGAAAGGGGGTAATTAGTTCCCAGAAAATGGAAGGAAGTGCAGACGGTGGATGAAATCTGGAGAATTCAAGTTTCCAGTTTCTCCTGAGGCTAGTCCTACAATTCCAGTGGACACAACTTAACTTCCAGTCCTACTCAGGCACTAACAAGGATGAAGTTTGACAAACATAAAAAAGAACATGCCAACCTCTCTGATGGGTTAGGACACTGTTGACGCATATCAGCTTTGGGTTCATGCTTCCTGGCAAGTGAACTACCTTCCCACACTCCACTCTCCTCCGCCCTGAGTTCTATACGTTCCTGTTGCAAAAAGGGAACAGTTCTTGTTTGATGCCCCATGATCTGCATCACGGAGTGTTCAATGAACTCAGAGGGATCTAAACAGTCTGGGCACAAATCCAGCCCAGGCTGTGTCAAATGCTGTCTTTAGAATGGCCAGGGCCTCGTGCCAGTGATCCCCTATACACGCGGAGAGCCACGGGCCCATGAGCACACGGCCTGAGCTGAATGCAGTTGAAATGTGGGCCCCACAGCAACTTGGAGCAGTCCTCAAAGTACAATACTGTTTGCAGGGACTGGGTAGGTAACAGGCTGCTGTGTGTAAGATACACAGAGTGCTCTACCCCTGCTTGCTCAGAGCTCACAGGCGGAGATAATTCAGGCAGGCAGAAAGTCAAGGCTGGTCTGTCATACTTAAACTATAGTACCGGTAGCCGGACGTGTCTTGCTATTGTTACTGAAAGCTCGTCCTCTCTGTACACCGGTGCCCAGTCAAATCTTGGAGACGGAGTTTTGGGTGCTTGGGTGAAGTAGAAAAGGATAGCTTTATTGCTTTGCCAGGCAAAGGGGGACACAGCAGACTCTTGCCTCAAAAAACTATGTATATGTCCCACCCTGGGAGGATTTGATGAGTGTTATATAACAGTGGTTCAAGGCTGGGGTCTCTGATAAGACTAGGGTGTGAGCAGGGCCTGCCCTCCTTAATCTCGTCTCAGGTTGTTTCTTGGCTGCTTCTGCCTTGATGAGCAACTGCTAAAATCTGCCCTTTGGAACTCAGGGAAAGTCATGGAGGCTGGAGTCTTGCCTACAAGTAACGGGACAAACGGGCCTCCGTGCCCGGGAAGCCCACAGGCTCTCACTCGGTTTCACTACTTCTACCCATCTCCCAGGCGCTCACCACTGCCCTCCTAAGAGTAACCACCGCCGTTGTTCCCAACTTCTTTCTTGTTCCCCTGACAAGATGGAGCAAGAGATCTTCCTTTACTCACCGGCTCACAGGGAAGCAAGCGTAATTTTCTTTATTGTGGTAAAATATACATAACAAAATTTACCATTTGAACCAGTTTTGATTTAGTACATTCACGGTGTTGTGTAACCATCACTACCACCATCCATTACCAGAAATTTTTCATCATCTCAAACTGAAACCCTGTACTCACTAAATGCTAACTCCTCCATCCTCTTTCCTCCCAGTCCCTTAATTTCAGATATGATGAGAATAGTATTTTGAAATGATAATGTTTATTTCTTGCTGACTGTCTTATATGCAACCCTCCCTTGATTCAGCCTGCAGTTTCCATTCCTTGGGAAGTGTTAGGATCATTAAAGGAGAAATGAAAAGAAAAAGAGACAAATGTTCAGGCTTTAACTTCCAAAATAGGACTTTTGAGCTGCTGGCATTCAATAAAAATCTGGAGATTTTTATTATAGAGAAAGGCAAAATGTCCTTCCAAATCCCAACGCATCCTGAGAAGCTGGGTGGCCACCTCCGATGTCCTGACTCCAGACCCTCTTGTCTTCCATGACACAGAAAAATCAGCAAGCAGCGCGATAACAAAAAATGTTTAAGTGGCTATTTTGGATGACAATCAAGATTTCTATGTAACCTGGAAGACAGAACAAGGATGGCAAGTGTCAGTGCACTTATGAATCAAAACCTGCTTTTGTAATTCTCCAGCCCTGGGGCTGTTGGAGCAGAGACCGACTGACCCTTGCCATTCCTGGCGGGGTCATGCCCTGGCCAAACCGCCTGACTTCCAGGTTTCTCCTAATGCTGAGATCCTGTGACCTTTCCAGAGCAGCCAGAATTTCCATGCTTCCTAAAGCCTGGCCTTGCCTGGAGAACAGTAGGTGAGTTTTTTAGTTTTCAGGGGATGGAATCAACATTGCCTTGAAATATTTCACAAGAAGGGTCCTGTGGGGCTCTCCCTGCACTTCAATACATAGCAAAGAGCAAAGGCTTCTGGACAAACAAGACAACAAACTTTAAAGCCACATTGCCCATGCCCAACTGGTCACTAGTCTTGTGACATGGAGGAAATAAGGACCACTGGTTGATTTTTTTCCCCCTAAGATTAGATTATTCAATTGAAAGAAATGTCCTTTGTTCTAAGACTCTAACTTACCTTCTTTTCTTTTCTTTTTTTTGACATTACAATGTTTAAAAACTTTTTTTGCGATGACTGATGACATCATTTGGTAGCTGTTGCTGTTTCTAAGTGGTCTTACTTTGCGAAACAAAGTGTCAGGCCCCCATGACCTTTATGACATTTTACTAATGCATGAAATTCTCAAAGTGGAACCACTGACACAGTAATGTGTCTCAGGGTTCAAGAGTCAGTAAAACGAAAAGCTACTTATTATGGGAAAACAGCTTCAGGCTACAGCTTTTGGGGACAGAGAGAAGTAAAATTCACTTCCATTTCTCATTTTCAGGATGGCATTCTTGCCAAAATGATGAATGAGAATCAAATCAAGTCTGTCTTTGTTCAGTTTATGGAAAGATAAGTAAAATGTCACGAGGCAAAAGCAGTCAGCTAAATTCACAAATTAGAACCTTCTACAAAATATCCGGATTTGCATTTTTGCCCTGGGGCTGGGCGTTCTCTGCATGAAAGGGTCTTTAGTGGGGATCTTCACTGTCTACAGCCTGTTTTGACTGATAAGTTCGTCCAGTAGTTTCCCAATATGCTGGACAGGGACCCAGCCGGACGGCTGGCTCCCGGGGTCAGCAATGTCTGTCGGCTGGAGAACTGGGACCCCTGAGCCGGATGGCAGGGGGGTCACACAAATAGAAGAGACCAGAGCACCAGGAAGTGCCTCCCCACTGACAGAAGCCTGCACAGAAACTCAGGACATCAAACCAGACGGAGAACGACGTCTACCATGACAACTGGTTAATGAGTGTTTACAATTGCACGAACATATAAAATAAGTTACTAAATGAGAACACTCAACATGTCAGAAAATCCTACAGCTCATATGTGTATATATATATACTTGATAGAGGTTCCCCAGATTTGAAAACAATTCTCAAAATTTATATGCCATTACTAAAAATGAGTTTTGAAGCTGAGAGTTTTCTAAACAATCAATAATTATTAACTAATCATTTTCGTCTCTCATGATGGTGGAAAGATTGAATTTTCTTTCCATTCTTGCTAAAAGAATGATATTATAAAAGCTGTTATAAGCAGTAAAAAATGTAGTAAGAAAGCATCATAAGGTTAGTAGATAAAATAACGTTTTTCTGGGAAAATAGAAATCTAGACATTAGATTTCTATTTTCCCAGAAAAAAGAGCAACACAAATGCAATTTTTTGCTCAGCAATAAATACTTCTGTCCTTGGATTTTTAATTGTCATGTGACCACACCCCACCCCTACCCCCAAATGTTTCATGTCTAATCCAAAATGTAGGGGGAAAAAAGTGCAAAAAGATGTTTATCCCAATTTTATTTATAATGGGGGAAAATGTTTGAGTATTTCATGGTAAGGAACAGTTAATTCAATCGGGATATGACAGCACTATTTGAGTATTATGAGCCATTAAAACTAATGTTTCTGAAGAGCTTCTAGTAACATTGAAAAAGGGCTGTCATGTTACACTAAAAAAAAAAAAAAGCAAGTACACCAGAAACTAATAGGATATTATATGTCAGTATACTTCAATTTTTAAAAAAGCAGCATATAAAATTGTACATTTTTTATGATTTCAGTTCCATTAAAATATTGTATGTCTAGGAAAAAGGTGAAAGGAAAAAAAAACTTTCATTGCATTGCAACTGCCCCGAAAGCCAAAGGGGCACTGTTGAGTCCCAGGGAGGGCTGGCATGGAAGGACCTTGGTTTGCTGCCTTTCAGCACAGAGGTGGGAGCACGGACTGTCAGTAATAAAGGCCTGGCTTCTCCTTCCCATGCAAGTATTGGTCACAGAATCACGTGATCTAGAGGAAACAGCCCTGGCCTCCCTCTAGGCTGACTGGCCTTCCCTTCTCGGAAGACAGGAAGGTCATCACTGGCACTGGCTGTGATGTAACCTGAGGGCTGTGCAGAACCCCATAGGGCTCACACTGGGGCAGGAGGATGCCATGGAGTGGGGTTTAAGAAAATTCTCTTGATGCTCTGTCACCCCGGTTGTGGGAAATGGGCACTCGTGGCTGAATCAGTGGCAATCCAGGCTCTTGGCCAGAAGAACAAGTCTTTATGGCCAGGGAATCCCTCACGTCATGCATCACATATGCATACACACACTTATACACAATACACACATCACACACACACACACACACACACACTTATACACATATACACACATGCATACACTCATACCCAAACGTATACATGTATATACACACATACACAGTTACATGTATGTGTGGACACATGCACACACCACACACATACACATATACTTATGCAATACACTTGTGCACACTTGTGCATACACACACAGTATACACACATACACATGCACTCACAACACACCCACTACATTACAATATAAATACTTAGCAGAGGAGTATAAAGGGCCCCAGTTGTGGTCAGAGGGCCTGACATTTAGTCTAAATTGTTAATAATTGAACCGTGCTGTTTGGTCTAAATCTCTTAAACTCTTTCCTTCCAGCCTCCAAAGAGTGTGGTTGAATCACACCATCTGTAAGATATCTTTTCATTGTAAAATTCTGTGATTTCGATGGGACAAGACACATTATTCACCAGGAGCTTGTCCCGGTCCTTTTGCTGTACTGCTGACAGGAACCCCACAGGCTGGAGTCACAGCCTTTGGCGCCTGGCCAGGCCACCTTCACCAAGCGTCAGCCCCTCGAGTGACGGGCATCAGAGTCCGATCCCAGGGCAGCCTCTGCTGTAGGTACCTGTGAAGCTTCTTTCCTGCCCCTCTCCCCACTCCCACACACTTCTTTGATTCTTCTGGTCAAAGAATTGCCTTGTGAACAAGAGTCACGGGCAACCTTCTGAGGCTGGGCGTTTCAGCCAGGACTAGCCGCTGTTTCCTGGGGTCACTTCCTGCTCCGCCACGCACATTTCCAGAGATGCAGATGGAAGGGGGCTGACTACTCCTTCAGTCCCCTTTCAGGGGCACCTCCCTGACCAGGCGTTCAGTGGGGACAGAAGTTTCTGTCCCTGACGTGGCCCCTGCCTGGCAGCTGCTGAGTCCTCTCACCAGCACGTGACCTTTGGTTGCAATGATAAAAGTGACCTCAACCTCAGGTGGCCACCCAAAGCACAGTCACCGTCCCTGAAAATAGCCCCCTGAGAGCAAATTCCTCGGACAGTCGAGTTGAGCGCCAAGGCTGGTTAAGGGAGCAGGCGCCAGCCCACCAAGCTCTGTGTCCCTGCTGTGAGCCAGGGTCTGGCGCCCGTGATAGGCAATAGGTGCTCAGCAAACGTCTGGGGAATGACGAATCAGAGCACGTTACCCTCATAAATGGTGTGGCCTAAGTCATCAAGAATCCAAAGTCCTGGGGCTTCCCTCGTGGCGCAGCGGTTAAGAATCTGCCTGCTAATGCAGGGGACATGGGTTTGAGCCCTGGTCCGGGAAGATCCCACATGCCACGGAGCAACTAAGCCTGTGTGCCACAACTACTGAGCCTGCACTCTAGAGCCCACGAGCCACAACTACTGAGCCTGTGAGCCACAACTACTGAGCCTGCGAGCCACAACTACTGAGCCCGTGAGCCACAACTACTGAAGCCCACGCGCCTACAGCCTGTGCTCTGCAACAAGAGAAGCCACCACAATGAGAAGCCCGCACACGCAACAAAGAGTAGCCCCTGCTCGCTGCAACTAGAGAAAGCCCACGCACAGCAACAAAGACTCAACATAGCTAAAAAAAAAAAAAAAAAAAAAGAATCCGAAGTCCTTGAAAGACTATTGGTGCCATCCCAGGTATGAATTCAAACTGAAAAACAAACAAAAAACCCCAAAACACTGAACAATAAACAAAAAAAGAAAAGAAGCCAAACAAAATTCTCACTTCTTCCTCCCATGATAACCATTTTACAGGTTTTTTTAAAATAAAAAATATCAAATCTTCTAAAAAGCAATCTTTCATTTTTTTAATCCCCCCTTCCCCATAGTGGGAGGCACAGGCTTTGCTGGGCTGCTCTGAACACATGGGTAGTCTTGTATATTACTCAGCAAGCTTTACTGTTACCTGGATATTTTTAGGTTCCAGCTTTATCATTTTTCTCTTGTTCTTCTTAAAAAATTGTGCTAAAATAAATATAATTTTTTTTCATTTTAACCACTTTTAACTGCATAGTGCAGTGGCAATAAATACATTGACATTGGTGTGCAACCATCACCCCTATCCACCTCCAGAACTTTTTTCACCTTGCAAAACTGCAACTATCCTTTCACTCTTAATGAAACTTTTCAGCTCAGATCTACCCTTCGGTTTTACAGCCTGGCTGGCATCTAGCTGCTGCTGAGGCAGGAATAGCCAGGCCCAGCCTTTCATTTTGGAGTGGCTTTTCTGGGGTCACACCATCAGGGTTTGGTAAGACTGGTGCAGACTCTGGACACTGATAGGGCCAAATGTAGTTTTATGATTTCAGGAAATCCTGTAGTTTTAATTGTAAACCCCTTTCTGCAAAAAAGACCACCCAGAGTTCTGATTCCTTTCCGAAGGTGTGGGATCCAGATTCTGGAAACAATCAGAACTCTCAGAGGTGTCCTCCAGCCCGCGCCAGGGAGGCTTTGGGTCCCTGGGATGCTCTTGTCCATAGGGGAACCTCAGGCACCCCAGGGCAGCCACAGCTCGCAGGGGATGAGGAACACGTTGCCCGAGTGCATTTTACAGCAATTCTAAGGAAAAGGGTCCATGAAAGGCTGCTTCTGGCTCCTAAGAACCTGTACCTTTTGATTCCCACTGTGGCTGCAGGAAGCGAGCTATGAATGGCCTGGTTTCTCCACTTCTGCAGGAGGCAGAGCCGGCTACCCATGCTGGGGCTTTGCCAGGCAGTTTCAGCCTAACCAGAGTTCATGGCACTGAAGACCCCGAGGTGCCGCCTGGAATGACCCCACAACATTTCCCAGGGCAGGGCAGTGAGCTCAGTGGACCTTAAACTCTTCAAATTTGTGTAGTAATGATTCCGAAGTATGGCTTCAACATTTCAGGAGCTTAGGTGACCCCATAACCTTATGGACAGGCACCCGCTTAAAACAAAAGTATAAAGACTCCCGCAGTCCTCTGCTTCATTTGCACAGCATCCTCCCCTGGTCCCCAGGGCCAGGCCAATCTTGTGACTCTCTCTCTCCCAACCACTGGGATGGCTCCATGACCCAGACTGGAGCAGTCAGAATCATTCTTTGGGATTTTACTTACTGAGGCTGCCAGAGGCAGCCCTTGCCTCCTGGGTCCTAGATCCTGGTGCCAGATCCTGCGATATGAAGCACTTTTGAAGCAGGAGAGATGAAGCTGACGTTCGGGAGGGAGTTGACTCACGAAAAGGAGGTTCTACTCCTCTAAGGCAACATGATTTCAATTTCAGTGTCATCCTTTTGACGCATATTTACGTGTAGCTTTTAATTTTGCTCCATTAATATTTCTTTTCTCCTTATAAAAGTAAATCATGTTTATTATGTACCATTTAGGCAAAACAGAAATGAATTCTACTCCCGCAACCGTAGAGAAAATCACCCACATCATTGTAGTCTTTTTCCTTCCAATCTTTTTTCTTTCTTTGCCCATTTTTCTTTTTAAACCCGTCTTGAGATTTTACTAAAAATGGGTTTTGTCACTAGAGCTTTTGTCACTTACAGCTACCATGCAGGTCAAAACTAGGGTTTCTAGCTGATGGCCCGCAGCAGTGTGGTCTCTAAGTAAAAAGACGGGCGGGAAGGTATGTATCTTTTGTAGCAAGTTTTCTCTTGCTCCGCAGGAGCTCCCTCCACCTTTGTATAAGAATAGAAAGCTTCCCCTGTTCCCCCATTGCTGAGCCTAAATGATCCAATTTGGTTTGGAGGTTCATCCAAGGAAAATGGAAGGGGCCTCTTTTCTTTAAAGCAAAAATACACGTGAGGGACTTCCCTGGTGGCGCAGTGGTTAAGAATCTGCCTGCCAATGCAGGGGACACGGGTTCGAGCCCTGGTCTGGGAAGATCCCACATGCCGCGGAGCAACTAAGCTCGTGTGCTACAACTACTGAGCCTGCGCTCTAGAGCCTACGTGCCACAACTACTGAAGCCCGTGTGCCACAACTACTGAAGCCCGTGTGCCACAACTATTGAAGCCCGCATGCCTAGAGCCCGTGCTCCGCAACAAGAGAAGCCACCGCAATGAAAAGCCTGCGCACCGCAAAGAAGAGTAGCCCCCGCTTGCTGCAACTAGAGAAAGCCTGCACTAAGCAACAAAGACCTAACGCAGCCAAAAATAAATAAAAATAAAAATAAATAAATTGAAAAGAAATACATGTGAAATCACCTGAGCTCTTTCTGCTTCCCCACGCCATTCCCAACTTTAGTAATAATTAAGCACCTAATAAACTGGGTTGATTTCCACCCCTGAGAGTTTAGGTTTAATCACTTTCTGGACTGGTTTGTCCCACGAGCTGGGGTACTGGCAAATGAAAACAAAACAAAGAAAAAGAATCCCTTTTGAATTAAACACCAACAAACTAATGCAACAAGCAACAGTTTATTTATTAAAAAAAAAAAAGGAAAAGAAAAAAAAGAACTAAAAAGAAAAGAAAACCTTTTTTACTATATCTTATAGATTAAGTAAAAATACCTGTATTAATATATATGTATATACATACTGCATATATATATATACATATGATATAACATTAAAATTACATGCTTCTCAGGACAGAAGAATTAGGACATGTTCCCTTATTTCGATTTAAAACTCTATCACAATTTAAAATCACTGCAAGAAAACTTGCTTCCTTTATTTTCTTTTTGAGACTTCAAGTACAGGAAGTTATCAAACTAGGATCTAAATGTGGAGAACCATCTGCTATGCACAAATGACAACAAACTGCCACAAATCATGAGTCGGGGGTCTTCTGAATTCTCACACAGGTCTCGGCTCCCTACAACAACGTCAGCCTTCTACCTGAGATGACAGGGGATGATGAAGTGTGACAGTCTGCAGGTTCCACGTGGATGTTCACACTGACGTTGAAACAAAAGCAAACACAAACATGTCTTATCGTAGCAACAACACTGGCCATGAAATTGCTCTAGAGGAGGTTTCTTTCTCCCCTTTCCTTGTCAAAGGAAACACAAAAATTGCCAAAAAAACAAAAAAAAAACAAAACAAAAAAAACCTCGGGTGAAGCACCTCTGGCGATGATCAGCATACAGCAAGAGACAGAGAGGGAGCGTTTCTTTCGCGACAGCTCCGGGCTGACTTGGATGATTTCAAACACACCCTCTTCTGCAAAAGGCACTCACATATTGTCTGTTTATAAATCATACAGTGGGATTCCTTACATGGGAGTTTTTCCTACAAATATAAAAGAGATAAGCTGAGGACATGGTATAACAAAGAAAAGAGTATAAGAAATACACATTTTGGATAAATGTCCACTTTTTTTAAAAAGGACAATCAATATAATACTTTAAAAAAATTTCATTGAAAAGTTAGGAATTCCAGTAAAATTATCAGTAAGAAGCAAGGTACTAGAGGATGAGAGATGGAGGGAGGCTAGCTTTTCAAATGGCCAAAGGAAAGGATAGGGTCTGCTCTTAAACTAGAAAGACCATTCACACACAACGCAATGTGTGAGAGGAGGGAGGTAGTAGCAGAGAAATAGGTGAAGCGGAAGGGAGGGTGGCGTCCTTCAGGATGTGGGCGTAGGAAGGGACGCGCCAGAATCTCCAGTGGGAAAGATGGGCTGTGTCCCCCTTGCCTCTGCAGTTGGAAGAGACCCTGCCCAAGCCAAAGGCTGCCCTCACCGGGACACGACCGAGCTAATGGAATTATAAGATGTGCCACTGTTGCAGCTTGAGGCGTAGGCCTCCTGGCCGTTGCCGTCGAGGTTGATTTTGAACACAGAGGACGCCTTCAGTAGGAAGTCCGCCGCATCCCGGCGCCCCAGCTCCCTCAGTTTGGACATGAGGATGCCGACCGTGCTCTCGGGGTAGGAGGTCCATTCCCGGAGCAGGGCGTGGACCGGGCTCGGGAGGAACTCCTTGGGAGACCCGTTATTGGTGTTGTACTTTGCCACAAGGTCGGGGAGACCCAAGTTCATGGCGAGAAGGCACCAGTCCTTCCCCATGGGATCGGGTGGGTCCAGCAGGCGACTGAGTTTCCTCCGGGTCAGGAGGTTCAGATCTGACGCATGGATGTCCATGCCCAGGCTGGCCTGCGAATAGACGTCATGACAGCCGAAGCACATGATGCTGCTGAAGCTCTCCTTGTACCCGCCCATGGTGTTAGTCAGCGAGGTCTCCTTGAGGGTCTGTGCCCGGAAGAAGTCTCGCGGCTGGTAGATCATGACGGGCTCGTGGTGCTCTCTCAGCTGCTGGGGGCTCAGGTAGTGCTTCACCGTCAGCAGCCCGGGCAGCGTGGTGGCCATGACATTCTCGATGGTGCTGCACACCGAGTCCAGCAGGAGGCAGCACTTGATCTTTTCCGTCTCCAGACCGCGCACCTGGACCTCGATGCCCTGGCCGTGGTTGACCAGGAGCACCAGCAGCTCGGCCCCACGGTTGGCAATCTTGCAGCCGTTCACCCACAGGCGGATGTCCGCGTCTCCCTCCGCGCTCTGCTGGTGGATCCACCTGCACAGGTTCACCTGCACCTTGTGAAAGATGCCGCACGGGAAGGGCGTGAGGTGCTCCACGGGGACGATGCGCACGCCGCCGTAGACCCGCACCTCGTCCTCCTCATCCGTCCAGGACCGGTGCAGGTTGTCAGTCTTGATCAGGGCGGGGATGTCCACCATGGTACCACTGCTCAGGTCCCGGGCGCAGATATCCATGGCATCTAGAATCTGCAGCAGCTCCTCCACGTCGCTGTCGGGCACCAGGCGCTGGACGTCCTCCATGGTGTAGCGGCCCCGGTAATGGTGCAGGGCCCGTGGGGTCTCGACGGAGAGCAGCTTCCCCAGAACGTTGGTGCAGAGCCAGCGGGGGTCTAGGAGCAGCACGTCCTGGACGGTTTCACTCTGCATGATGTTGATCTGCCAGAGGGGACAACGGGAAGTCACACATAGGAACATAAACGGCCAGATGCTTCAGCTGCTCAGAGCACTAAAGGGCCTGAGCAGGGATGAAATCTGCGCAGATATTGTAAGGAATGACTCAGCACATTCATATGGACAGATCTCAAAAATCAATACTGAGGCAAAAAACCAGCTTGGCAATGTCATAAGGGAGATTCTGAAAAGACTACCTTTGACCCTTATAAAAGGTCAATGTAATAAAAGACAGAGAGAGAGAGAGAGAGAGAGAGGGTAGCCAAATGCAATGGGTGATTTTTGACTGGATTCTGAATCCCCAAATAAATACACAAATGAATAAAATTAGCTATAAATGAAATTACTGGGACAAGTGGCAAACACTTGAATGAGGACTATAAATTCAACAGTAGTATTATATCAATGTTATGTTTCCAGGAAATGATAATTAATTATATTGTGGTTATGTGGGAGAATGTCCTTCTCTTTAGGAGGTACAAGCTAAATATTTAGGGGTGAAAGGTCATGATGTTTGCAAAGCAAACAAATAAATAGAAGAGAAAGAGATAAAGCAAATGTAGCAAAATGTAAACAACTGGTTAAATTAGGTGTCGAGGATATGAGGAGATATTGTACTAGTCTTCCAACTTCTCTGAATGATTGAAATTTTTCAAAAAAGATTCAGAATGTTACAATATTAGACTGTTAGGTAAATTTTTAACACACATACATATAAAATGGGTCTAGAAAGATACGCTACCATGACAGTGGTTGGCCCTGGAGTGGGGAGAGAGGAAAGTGGCGAGAGGTGGCCAAAAGGGACTTAAGCTTTTCCTGTCACGTTCATTTCTTTACAAAGCAGAAGTCAGAAAGAAAAAAAAAAGTGACAAAAAATAGAAGCAACTTTCCCCTTTACTGAACACTTAACCCTCCCTTCCTTCCCTCCCTATTCTGGGCTAGTTCTACAAAGAACGGTGATCCAAGGTGGACTCCATTCTCACGTGGAGGCTGAGACCCTGGACCTGTTTGCACCAGAAGTACTTTTCTCCCCACAGTCTGGTTTAAATCTTTGAGATGCCCTGTAGATATGATTCTGTTCAAAATTGAGACTTAGAGTGTACATTTCTGGAATGTGGAGCAGTATCTACTTAATTTTTGATAAGGCATTTGGTGGAATACTGCCTGCAGTTCAGTCCTAGACACAACTATCTCCTCAGGGTCACAAAAGACAGACTGATAAACTGTCCCGTATTGGAGGAGACTAAGGAGACAGATGACTGAGTGCAGTGTGGGATCCTGAGCCGAAAAAAGACAGGACAACTGATGAAATCTGAATAAGATCCTTAGATTACTTACTAGAGGGCAGGAATAGTACTGGAGGAGGGGCTGGGGGACAATGAGAATTGGGGCCACCTGATTTAGATTTCCCTTCTTTTTTATTCTGCCTTCATTTACTTATTAAAGTCTCAAGGGCAAAGAGGGATGTGGTGTCAAATAATGTGGATTAATCGCTATGAGCTAGAAAATTGCTGGCAAATGCCACAAGGCAAGAGAATACTGTATTAAAAAGAGTGAGTTTATTATTATGGTTACAATATATATTTTTATATCTAGCACTATATTACAAGGTTAGGTTTGGTCCCTTGCTTATCCCCACCCTTGGATTCAATCATTTAAAGTACTGCTGGAGAGACCTTCAAGATGGCGGAGGAGTAAGACATGGAGCTTACCCTCCTCCCCACAAATACATCAGAAATACATCTACATGTGGAACAACTCCTACAGAACACCTACTGAATGCTGGTAGAAGACCTCAGACTTCCCAAAAGGCAAGAAACTCCCCATGTACCTGGGTAGGACAAAAGAAAAAAGAAAAAACAGAGACAAAAGAATAGGGACGGAACCTGCACCTCAGGGACGGAGCTGTGAAGGAGGAAAAGTTTCCACACACTAGGAAGCCCCTTCACTGGTGGAGACAGGGGGTGGGCGGGGGGGGGGAAGCTTCGGAGCCACGGAGGAGAGCGCAGCAACAGGGGTGCAGAGGGCAAAGCGGAGAGATTCCTGCGCAGAGGATCGCTGCTGACCAGCACTCACCAGCCCGAGAGGCTTGTCTGCTCACCCGCCGGGACGGGTCGGGGCTGGGAGCTGAGGCTCGGGCTTCGGAGGTCAGACCCCAGGGAGAGGACTGGGGTTGGCTGAGTGAACACAGCCTGAAGGGGGCCAGTGCGCCACAGCTAGCCGGGAGGGAGTCCGGGAAAAAGTCTGGACCTGCCTAAGAGTCAAGAGACCATTGTTTCGGGATGCACGAGGAGAGGGGATTCAGAGCACCGCCTAAACGAGCTCCAGAGATGGGAGCAAGCCGCGGCTATCCGCCTGGACACCAGAGAGAGGCATGAGATGCTAAGGCTGCTGCTGCAGCCAGCAAGAAACCTGTGTGCAAGCACAGGACACTATCCACACCTACCCTCCTGGGAGCCTGTGCAGCCCACCACTGCCAGGGTTCCGTGATCCAGGGACAACTTCCCCGGGAGAACACACGGCGTGCCTCAGGCTGTTGCAAGGTCACACCAGCCTCTGCCCACCACAGGCTCACCCCACATTCTGTACCCCTCCCTCCCCCTGGCCTGAGTGAGCCAGAGCACCCTAATCATCTGCTACTTTAACCCCATCCTGTCTGAGCGAAGAACAGATGCCCTCAGGCGACCTACACGCAGAGGCGAGGCCAAACCCAAAGCTGAACCCCAGGAGCTGTGCGAACAAAGAAGAGAAAGGGAAATCTCTCCCAGCAACCTCAGGAGCAGCGGATTAAATCTCCACAATCAACTTGATGTACCCTGCATCTCTGGAATACCTGAATAGAAAACAAACCATCCCAAAATTGAGGTGGTGGACTTTGGGAGCAACTGTAGACTTGGGGTTTGCTTTCTGCATCTAATTTTTTTTGGTTTTGTGTTTATTGTAGTTTAGTATTTAGAGTTTATTATCATTGGTAGATTTATTTATTGATTTGGTTGCTCTCTTCCTTTTTATATATATATAGATATATATATATATTTTTCCTTTTTCTCTTTTTGTGAGTGTGTATGTGTACGCTTCTTTGGGTGATTTTGTCTGTATAGCTTTGCTTTTACCATTTGTCCTAGGGTTCCGTCTGTTTTTTCCTTTTTTAGTATAGTTTTTAGCACTTGTTATCATTGGTGGATTTGATTTTTTGGTTGCTCTCTTCTTTCTTTTTTTCTAATATTACTTAAAATTTTTTTTTAATTTTTAATAATTTTTTTATTTTAATAACTTTATTTTCCTTCCTTCCTCCCTCCCTCCCTCCCTTCCTCCCATTCTTTCTTTTTTTGTCCCTTTTCTTCTGAGCCATGTGGCTGACTTGGTGCTCCGGGCCGGGTGTCAGGCCTGTGCCTCTGAGGTGGGAGAGCCGAGTTCAGGACATTGGTCCACCAGAGACCTCCTGGCTCCATGTAATATCAAATGGCGAAAGCTCTCCCAGAGATCTCCATCTCAACGCTAAGACCCAGCTCCACTCAACGACCAGCAAGCTCCAGTGCTGGACACCCTATGCCAAACAACTAGCAAGACAGGAACACAAACCCACCCATCAGCAGAGAGACTGCCTAAAATCATAATAAGGTCACAGTTACCCCAAAACCCAACACCGGGCCCACCAGAAAGACAAGATCCAGCCTCATCCACCAGAACACAGGGACTAGTCCCCTCCACCAGGAAGCCTACACAACCCACTGAACCAACCTTAGGCACTGGGGGCGGACACCAAAAACAATAGGGACTACAAACCTGCAGCCTGCGAAAAGGAGACACCAAACACAGTAAGTTAAGAAAAATGAGAAGACAGAGAAACACACAGCAGATGAAGGAGCAAGGTAAAAACCCACCAGATCAAACAAATGAAGAGGAAATAGGCAGTCTACCTGAAAAAGGATTCAGAGTAATGATAGTAAAGATGATCCAAAATCTTGGAAATAGAATGGAGAAAATACAAGAAACGTTTAACAAGGACCTGGAAGAACTAAAGAGCAAACAAACAGTGATGAACAACACAATAAATGAATTAAAAATTCTCTAGAAGGAATCAATAGCAGAATAACTGAGGCAGAAGAACGGATAAGTGACCTGGAAGATAAAATACTGGAAATGACTACCGCAGAGCAGAATAAAGAAAAAAGAATGAAAAGAATTGAGGACAGACTCAGAGACCTCTGGGACAACATTAAACGCACCAACATTCGAAGTATAGTGGTCCCAGAAAAAGAAGAGAAAAAGAAACGGACTGAGAAAATATTTGAAGAGATTATAGTTGAAAAATTCCGTAATATGAAAAAGGAAATAGTCAGTCAAGTCCAGGAAGCACAGAGAGTCCCATACAGGAGAAATCCAAGGAGAAACATGCCAAGACACATACTAATAAAACTACCAAAAATTAAATACAAAGAAAAAATATTAAAAGCAGAATGGGAAAAGCGACTATTAACATACAAGGGAATCCCCAAAAGGTTAATAGCTGATCTTTCAGCAGAAACTCTGTAAGCCAGAGGGAGTGGCAGAACATATTTAAAGTGATGAAAGGGAAAAAGCTACAACCAAGATTACTCTACCCAGCAAGGATCTCATTCAGATTTGACAGAGAAATTAAAACCTTTACAGACAAGCAAAAGCTAAGAGAATTCAGCACCACCAAACCAGCTTTACAACAAATGCTAAAGGAACTTCTCTAGGCAGGAAACATAAGAGAAGGAAAAGACCTACAATAGCAAACCCAAAACAATTAAGAAAATGGTAATACGAAAATACATATCAATAATTACCTTAAATGTAAATGGATTAAATGGTCCAACCGAAAGACAAAGACTGGCTGAATGGATACAAAAACAAGACCTGTATAGATGCTGTCTACAATAGACCCACTTCAGACCTAGTGACACATACAGACTGAAAGTGAGGGGATGGAAAAAGATATTCCATGCAAATGGAAATCAAAAGAAAGCTGGAGTAGCAATTCTCATATCAGACAAAAGAGACTTTAATATAAAGACTATTTCAAGAGACAAAGAAGGACACTACATAATGATCCAGGGATCAATCCAAGAAGAAGATATAACAACTGTAAATATTTATGCACCCAACATAGGAGCACCTCAATACATAAGGAAAATGTTAACAGCCATAAAAGGGGAAATCGACAATAACACAATCATAGTAGGGGACTTTAACACCCCACTTTCACCAATGGACAGATCATCCAAAATGAAAATAAATAAGGAAACACAGCTTTAAATGATACATTAAACAAGATGGACTTAACTGATATTTATAGGACATTCCATCCAAAAACAAAAGAATACACTTTCTTCTCAAGTGCTCATGGAACATTCTCCAGGATAGATCATGTCTTAGGTCACAAATCAAGCCTTGGTAAATTTAAGAAAAGTGAAATCATATCAAGTATCTTTTCTGACCACAATGCTATGAGAGTAGATATCAATTACAGGAAAAAATCTGTAAAGAATACAAACACATGGAGGATAAACAATACACTACTAAATAATGAAGAGATCACTGAAGAAATCAAAGAGGAAATCAAAAAATACCTAGAAACAAATGACAATGAAAACAGGATGACCCAAAACCTATGGGATGCAGCAAAAGCGGTTCTAAGAGGGAGGTTTATAGCAATACAATACTACCTCAAGAAACAAGAAACATCTTAAATTAACAAGCTAACCTTACACCTAAAGCAATTAGAGAAAGAAGAACAAAAAAAACCAAATTTAGCAGAAGGAAAGAAATCATAAAGATCAGATCAGAAATAAATGAAAAAGAAATGAAGGAAACGATACCAAATCAATAAAACTAAAAGCTGGTTCTTCGAGAAGATAAACAAAATTGATAAACCATTAGGCAGACTCATCAAGAAAAAAGAGGAGAAGACTAAAATCAATAGAATTAGAAATGAAAAAGGAGAAGTAACAACTGACACTGCAGAAATACAAAGGATCATGAGAGATTACTACAAGCAACTCTATGACAATAAAATGGACAACCTGGAAGAAATGGACAAATTCTTAGAAAAGCAAAACCTTCCAAGACTGAACCAGGAAGAAATAGAAAATATGAAGAGACCAATCACAAGCACTGAAATGGAGACTGTGATTAAAAATCTTCCAACATACAAAAGCCCAGGACCAGATGGCTTCACAGGTGAATTCTATCAAACATTTAGAGAAGAGCTAACACCTATCTTTCTCAAACTCTTCCAAAATATAGCAGAGGGAGGAACACTCCCAAATTGATTCTATGAGGCCACCATAACCCTGATACCAAAACCAGACAAAGATGTCACAAAGAAAGAAAACTACAGGCCAATATCACTGATGAACATAGATGTAAAAATCCTCAACAAAATACTAGCAAAGAGAAGCCAAGAGCACATTAAAAGGATCATACACCATGATCAAGTGGGGTTTACCCCAGGAATGCAAGGATTCTTCAATATACGCAAATCAATCAATGTGATAAACTATATTAACAAACTGAAGGAGAAAAACCAAACCATATTAACAAACTGAAGGAGAAAAACCATATGATCATCTCAGTAGATGCAGAAAAATCTTTCGACAAAATTCAACACCCATTTATGATAAAAACCCTTCAGAAAGTAGGCACAGATGGAACTTAGCTCAACATAATAAAGGCCATATATGACAAACCCACAGTCAACATTGTTCTCAATGGTGAAAAACTGAAACCATTTCCTCTAAGATCAGGAACAAGACAAGGTTGTCCACTCTCCCCACTATTATTCAACATAGTTTTGGAAGTTTTAGCCACAGCAATCAGAGAAGAAAAAGAAGTAAAAGGAATCCAAGACAGAAAAGAAGAAGTAAAGCTGTCACTGTTTGCAGATGACATGATGCTATACACAGAGAATCCTAAAGATGCTACCAGAAAACTACTAGAGCTAATCAATGAATTTGGTAAAGTAGCAGGATACAAAATTAATGAACAGAAATCTCTTGCATTCCTATATACTAATGAATGAAATACCTAGGAATAAATCTACCTAAGGAGACAAAACACCTGTATGCACAAAACTATAAGACACTGATGAAAGAAAAAAGAGGATACAAACAGATGGAGAGATATACCATGTTCCTGGATTGGAAGAATCAACATTGTGAAAATGAATATACTACCCAAAGCAATCTACAGATTCAATGCAATCCCTATCAAACTACCACTGGCATTTTTCACAGAACTAGAACAAAAAGTTTCACAATTTCTTTGGAAACACAAAAGACCCTGAATAGCCAATGCAATCTTGAGAAAGAAAAACAGGGCTGGAGGAATCAGGCTCCCTGACTTCAGACTATACTACAAAGCTACAGTAATCAAGACAGTATGGTACTGGCACAAAAACAGAAATATAGATCAATGGAATAGGATAGAAAGCCCAGAGATAAACCCACGCACATATGGTCACCTTATTTTTGATAAAGGAGGCAAGAATATACAATGGAGAAAAGACAGCCTCTTCAATAAGTGGTGCTGGGAAAACTGGACAGCTACATGTAAAAGAATGAAATTAGAACACTCCATAACACCATACACAAAAATAAACTCAAAATGGATTAAAGACCTAAATGTAAGGCCAGACACTATAAAATTCTTAGAAGAAAACATAGGCAGAACACTCTATGACATAAATCACAGCAAGAACCTTTTTGACACACCTCCTAGAGCAATGGCAATAAAAACAAAAATAAACAAATGGGTCCTAATGAATCTTAAAAGCTTTTGCACAGCAAAGGAAACCATAAACAAGACGAAAAGACAACCCTCAGAATGGGAGAGAATATTTGCAAATGAAGCAACTGACAAAGCATTAATCTCCAAAATGTAAAAGCAGCTCATGCAGCTCAATATCAAAAAAACAAACAACCCAATCCAAAATGGGCAGAAGACCTAAATAGACATTCCTCCAAAGAAGATATACAGATTGCCAACAAACAAATGAAAGGTTGCTCAACATCACTAATCATTAGAGAAATGCAAATCAAAACTACAATGAGGTATCACCTCACACCAGTCAGAATGGCCATGATCAAAAAATCTACAAACAATAAATGCTGGAGAGGGTGTGGAGAAAAGGGAACCCTCTTGCACCGTTGGTGGGAATGTAAATTGATACAACAACTATGGAGAACAGTATGGAGGTTCCTTAAAAAACTAAAAATAGAACTACCACATGACCCAGGAATCCCACTACTGGGCATATACCTTGAGAAAAACCATAATTCAAAAAGAGTCATGTACCACAATGTTCATTGCAGCTCTATTTACAATAGCCAGGACATGGGAGCAACCTAAATGTCCATAGACGGATGAATGGATAAAGAAGATGTGGCACGTATATACAATGGAATATTACTCAGCCATAAAAAGAAACGAAATTGAGTTATTTGTAGTGAGGTGGATGGACCTAGATTCTGTCATACAGAGTGAAGTAAGTCAGAAAGAGAAAAACAAATACCATATGCTAATAGACATATATGGAATCTAAAAAAGAAAAGAAAATGGTTCTGAAGAACCTAGTGGCAGGACAGGAATAAAGACGCAGACATAGAGAATGGACTTGAGGACATGGGGAGGGGGAAGGGTAAACTGGGAAGAAGTGAGAGTGGCATTGACATATATACACTACCAAATGTAAAATAGTTAGCTAGTGGGAAGCAGCTGCATAGCACAAGGAGATCAGCTCCATGCTTTGTGACCACCTAGAGGGGTGGGATAGGGAGGGTGGGAGGGAGACACAAGAGGGAGGGGATATGGGGATATATGTATACGTATAGCTGATTCACTTTGTTATAAAGCAGAAGCTAACACACCATTGTAAAGCAATTATACTCCAATAAAGATGTTACCAAAAAAAAAAAGATAAAGTACTGCTGGAGGGGCCAGTAGATTAGCCTGTAGTTTCATTGGAATTCAAAGACTGACAAAATCACTGCTTGAGGCTCTAGTTTTTAGGGTCACTGGCTTCTTGATTCAAGTAGAATTTCAAACCTATGTAATCCATGGCCAAGGGCCCCACGTGGCACCTGAGACTGGGCAGGGAAGCTTCTGGTTTGTAAAATTCCTGGAACTGCTTCTGGTTTTTCCTATTCAGAACTGTTCTTCTTGGCCCATACTAGCTTACACTGTCTCCTAATTTCACATGATGGAAGAATGTGAAGGCTATGCGCCCTTGAGAGGGAAAGGCAGCATATGGAGCAATTAGAACAGGGTTCCCAAACTGCACCCCAGAGCTGAACCAGGAAGAGAGATTCCTATTTCTTGGTCATTTCTGGGGATCACTGCTTGCCGTGTCTTAGTGTCTCCAGATGCTCTCTCCCTGAAGATACGTCACTACTATTTCTTGATTGTCTGTGAGTCCAAGAGGTCTGTTTGGAGCTGATAAACTCCATGGAGAGCAGCCATCCTGAAGGCTGCAGGAATCACAGCTAAGCATCAGCTGCCCCAGGGAGAGAGAGGAGAGGCCCAGTCACCCAGTGTAGCAGGAACTGTGCTCCCAAACTAAGAGAAGCCGGAAAACAAACCAACCAAAGCAAGACAAAACAACAGCTCTTAAGGTGAACAGGAGAGCAAAGAACGGCAGTTCGGGGAATCACTCGAGGCTTCCTGTGATAGTCACACGTCTGGAAACATCATGGGTAGTGGGCAGTTGCCACTCGGCCTCTGCAGCTCATCCCACCTTCAAACACTGGAAATGCATCCCAGGGCCCCCACCCAGACCCTTGCCAGGGCTGGAGCCCTCACCTCGCCGGCACTGTGGAGCTGCTGGGCGATGTGCCGGAGGTCCGCCTCGCTGGCCAGGGGGTTCAGCTGGTCCTGCACGTCGTACACAAACTGCTGCAATGACATCAGCTGGTTGGGTCCGTTGAGCTTCCTCCAGGAGGGCAGCGTGGAGATGATTTTCTCACACAGGTGAGTCATTGGAGGGCAGACCTAGAACATGCAGAACAGGCAGGTCAACGCACAGCTGTGGGGACTCAGGAGGAGCCGGGATAAAACGATGCCGCTCACATCTGCACTGTTGCATGTAATTCTTTGGATGCACCAGTGCTTTTTGGGTAAGTACTGGGACAGTTTTGCTTTTTCAGTGTTGCCTTTAAGCAGAATCTATTTAACAAATATAAAATTTTATAGAGGCTTTCATTTCCACTGCTCGTTTTAAATAGATGGCAAGGCTTCACAAAAAATGGCTTTGGAATTGTGGACTCAATTAGCTAACGTTCACTAACTCTTAATGTTTTCCTCCCTCCCTCTCTTGGAGTGAGGATTTCAGCCAGGTGATGGCCACTTTATGAACAAAGAGACAGGAAAAGAGAGTAAGTATCACTATCAATATTAAATGGCTTTTTACCAGTAAATTAGGTATTCATGGGGATTACTGTTGAAATATTTCAAATTTGATTAATTCTTGGTAATTGGCTTGAAATGAGGTTTTTTTTTTTAATTTTATTTATTTATTTATGGCTGTGTTGGGTCTTCGTTTCTGTGCGAGGGCTTTCTCTAGTTGTGGCAAGCGGGGGCCACTCTTCATCGCAGTGCGCGGGCCTCTCACTATCGTGGCCTCCCTTGTCGCGGAGCACAGGCTCCAGACGCACAGGCTCAGCAATTGTGGCTCACGGGCCTAGTCGCTCCGCGGCATGTGGGATCTTCCCAGACCAGGGCTCGAACCCACGTCCCCTGCATTTGCAGGCAGATTCTCAACCACTGCGCCACCAGGGAAGCCCTTGAAATGAGTTTTTAATCTCTTAACTTGGTTAAATAAATCAGTCTGTGTTACAGACTCATAATCAGTACACTTTCCTAATTAAAAACCCCATGAGCCATACACGGCACTGCATCATTAATCAGGCAGTCCCTTCTCGAATCTCATCTTTTACACCACCTACATTCCACTCCCTATTCAACGAACAATATTCCCAGGGATAAAGGCAGTTTGTTTGGTGAGCTTCATCTGCCCGACCGCAGGAGTTGGGGGTGCGCGGGATGTGAAGCAGACATCATGTGAAGCCACACCCCAGCTCAAGACTCTTCAGGGAGCACAGGCCCTCATCCCACCTGGTGAGCAGGTGCTGAGCCGGTCACAGACCACTGTTCCCGATCGCCACCCACTGGTTTCCGTGACCAGGTTCTCCAAGGCCCTCCAGGCTTACCCCCTGCCCACTGACTCTGCCGTAGTGTAGCCCCCTTTAGAAAGCGAGGGTCAAGCTTCACGAGGGAGGAGAGGGTTCCTGAAAGTTCCAAAAGCATGCCTAGAACTGGAGCCTGGTATTGTAAGCACGGCACTTCTATCAGGCAAACGGTGAGTTATAACTAAAGACGGCACCTGCCAGGCATGGGAGCGACAGCCATGTCCTTCTTGTTACACTCGACCTTAGAAGCAGGAACAGTCCCCGGAGCATTTTTTTTTAGGATTTTTCCATTGGGATATTTGCCCATTTCTTACCCATTTCAGACAGCTTTTTGAATATTATGGATAGCAACCTTTTATATGCCAGGGGCATTGAGAATATGTTTTTCCCAATCTATCTCACCTTTTAACTTTGTTTATGGAATTTATTTGTCAGAAAAAGCTTCTATGTTGTCAAATGTATTTGACAAAATATTGGTGTATTTTCTTTGAAAACTTCTGAGGTTTTCTATCTTGGCTTAAAAGGTTTCTCAAAGCACTCCTAAGTTATTTTAAAAATAAATTATCTTGCATTTCCATCAAGATATTGTTTTATTTTTTACATTTAAAAGCTTTAATCTGCCAATAGTCTATTTTTGGGCTACGTAGTGAGCAGGAGTTCAACCTAATTTCCTTCTAGGCAAATAGCCAGTTGTGCCAGATCATTTGTTAAATAAACATTTTCCCCATTAAATTTAAATAACATCTATGTTCTCTATTAAATTTCTGCAGATGTTCTGATTTACTTCAACACTCACTAATCTATTCCAGTTATTTATTGGTTTATTGATTACAGAGCCTTTATAACATGTTTCATTTATTCTTCTATTGAAATTTTAAGACAAAAACCCAATCTCCTCAATCCCATTCAGATGCTAACTGGAACTGTATAAAGTTTATATAACTTGGGAAAATGAAACACTTAGTAATAAAATCTTGCCATCCAAGAACACCATCTCATTCCATTTGGACAGCTATTATTTTATGCTCTTCAGTGAATTTTGTTGGTGACTGTTTTTCTACTTTTCTGCATTTCCCAAATATTTCACAATAAGTCACTTTTGAATTGCTTTTGTAATTTCTAACAAACAATTTTACTTTTAAACAAACAACCAAAACTGTCAGAATTTCATACACTCTAACCTTGTCCATAACAACGCTTCATCTCAAGGCCATCTCCTTGTTTCTCTACTCTTCCTTCCTTACCCCAGGGTAACAGGATAAAAACATGGCCACGCAGACACCGCGTGCTGGGTCCCATGAAAACCAGACCAAACCCAGAGGGCCACACAAAGAGGCCCAACTCCCGGGTCACTGGATGGTCCGGGGGAAGGTTGGGTCCAGCCCTCCCCAGGTATACTCACCGAAACAATCTGGCTCCGTATTTCTTGCAGGTGATTTCGAAGTACCTTCATGTCCTTAGACCCAGAAGCCCCGGCATCCAGAACAAACAGCTTATTTGAAATGTGAAGATCGTTCCCAAACCTAAGGGAAGAGCAGTGACCACCTCAGAGTGACGCAGTCTCACCGGGTGTTTCCACAGAGAGCCAGGCTCCTGCTGGCCCAAAAGGCTGGTGGGAGGCAAGGAAGTTCTGGTGGCCTTGCAGGGACACCCCGCACCTGCTGTTGGCTGGACTCTGTAATGTCACCCTGGGGTGGAGGCCTGGGGACACCGCCTGCTCCAGGTGCAGACAGGCGCCCCAGCTTCCACAAAACGGGGGAAACAGCTTCCCCCGACGCAGGAAAGGGGAGGCCTAATGCACTCACTTTACAAGGCAGGAGAAGAGATGCTGCTGCAGGTTGATGGAGTGAGAACAGAGGGGTGAGTATGAAATAACACCTTAGATCTAAAATATTAGTAGAAGCCCTATTTTTCACATCAGGAAGATAACAGAGAAGTGTTGTCAGTTGATAAACCAAGAATTCAAATTACTAGCATATTAAACAGAAATGTAGGTTCAAACTTTTTTGGGGATAGACACTAAGTAAAAATAGATACTTTTACATTGTGATTCTGTGCACATCCATATTTATAAGTGAAAAAAAAGTTTTCCAAAAATACTTGACACAAAATGCACTCTGATATTTTCCATCACGTCCTTCTCCCCTCCACTCCACTCCAGACCTCCTAAATGAATTTCATGATCCACTAGCAGGTTGCAACTTACATTCTGAGGAATACTGATGGATGTTCTCACCAAAAAAAAAAAAAAACGATAAATGGGTGAGGTGACGGATGTGTTAATTAACGAGATGGAGAGAATCCTTTCACATTGTATACATACATCAAATCACCACTTCATACAATTTAAATATCTTACAATTTCACTTGTCAATTATTCCTCCCTAGAGCTGAAAAAAAATACATAAAACAACTAAAAGGAGTTACCTCTGGGCAGTGGTACTCGGGGGTGAGGACAGAAGTGAGAAGGCCGCTGATTTTTATTACGTGCCCTTTACTTCTGTTTGATTTGTTATTATGTGTATTTGTGGCTTTGGTAAAAAAAATTCGACCAAGCCAAAGAGGCCTTTCAGTTCTTTAATTCCTTTCTCTGGGTCACATGACTTTGGCTGTATCACCCCTGAAGATGCAGCAGCCGACTTACCTGTTCCTGACCTCTTTCAGCAACGAGGTGTCTTTGTCATATCCGAACTCGCCTCCAGCTAGACGAGGAATGTTCATGATGTCGGCGTGGGTGGCCACCAGGACAACTCGGAGTGGGTTCTTCAGCTTGCCACCAAAGGCTGAGGGCAGAGAGCAAACCGTTTCACAGGTGGGTCCTCCATCCTGCCCAGGTGAGGTTGGGTGCTCTGCCTGAGGCCTGGGCCGTCTCGCCAGGCGGACATGCAACTTTGCCCGCAGACCTGAGGGCCCCAGGCCTGCTGCTAGGAGTGACCTCTGGAAGGCCTAGGCCTGGCCCAGAATGGAATGAGCCTATTTCCTGGGCCTCCAGGAAGATTGCTCTGAAGTGAACTAGAAGCGACCACAGGGCATAAGGCAGCTTCTCAGATCTTCCTCCAAATAGGCCTTGTTTGCATGGTGAGGAGAGATCTAACCTCTGACCAGGGGGACACTCTTTATAAGACCAGAGCAAGCCCGCTGAATGCAGCACCAGCACAGAAATGGCTCAGAAGGGAGACTCCTGCAGTTCACACAGGCAGAGAGCCTCTCACTTATGGGCATGTTTAAAACGAAAACATGAAAAAGAATGAGAAAGAAAGAGGCAAAATTGGAGGTACCCTGAGGGGAATTAGCCCAATTTATTTTATTATTGTAAGCTTTTCAAAAAAAAATGACTGCTGAGGTTTGCATTTCATCAGGGAAGGCTGCTTCTTTTTTTGTATGAAAAGAACAAAATAAGTCTGTCCATGCTGTCTTTTCCTCTAGGGATAAGGCTAAGATAATGCATTCAGTTATCATGGTTCCTTTTCTTTCATTTTTGATGGAACTACAGAACGAAGGAGAGCTCATTCTATTAATTATGTACCCATTAGGTAAGGCACAGTAGCTGTCAAAGGAGGTATTCCACTTTGCACCTAACAAAAATGACTACAGCTCTAAAATATAGAAAGAAAGCGAGAAATGGCTCTCAAGGAATTGCTCAGAATTGAGTCTTTGTGGCAGAAATATGCAATCATGAAACAACTCCTTGCAGAACAAAACAAACAGCTGAGCCCTAGGAAACTTCTAGAGTGGAAATCTCCTGATAGGAAGGAGGAACAAGGGTTCCCGCAGCTGTTGGCCACAAGCTGTCGGATCCAGGCATGACCAGGGTGCGAGGCTGGCAGGAAGGGCACGCCCTCCTCCTCGGCTTACCTATGGGCTCTTCAACCGGGACAAGAGACTTCAGAAAACTGAGCCAGAAAATCACTTGATTCAGCTGGATCTCGTAGGGTTCTTCTAGACTGAAAACGACGACATGGATGGACGTGGGATCATTTGCAGCAAAATAGTCATAACAGCAGAAGTATACAGGATTTCCAGAGAACTCCCACACACTGAAATCACCAACGCCTACAGAGAAAAAGAAAAAGAAAGATTATGATTGTGAAACACCACCACCAAATTTCAATCACAGTTTTTCTGAGCACTTTAGGGATGACCAGTAGGGACAGTGACATTCATAGCATTCATCTATTTATTTATGCATCTACTTAAGTATAGATCTACATATGGAATACTTACATTTCCCTATTTCTTATGTCTATGTCTGTTTTTACATCCATGACTTTTACAATATCTATATCCATAAACCTACTTATATCTGTATCTGCTTATCCATTTTCCTTAATGCCTTCATTACTGTATCTGTATCTCTATCTCTAGCACATCTACTTATAATACCACAGAGTAGTACACACACACACACACGTAACACCCCACACGTGTGTGTATATGCATGCCTATAAGCATACATGGAAAGGTGTACGTGGACACATATATTTTGTTTTTCACCCCCAAGTATTGGTATATTCACTATGAAATGTAACCTTAATTTTGGTTAAATGGTGACTAAATTCACCTTCCACAGGTGAGTGAGAGACCTGTTTTGGTCGGTCAGAAGGGAGCAGGCTGCCGTGCACAGGTGTAAGATGCAGTCATTGATGAGCAGGTTTGCACAGAAAGGATGTAAGAGGAACTGTGCGGAGATTGGGTCCAAGAGGCCACCTCTGCTGGGGAGGCAGCAGAAGGGGCGGGGGGAGGAAGGCTGTGGGTGTGGGTAGGGGGGCAGCTACTCTCCCACTCTCCCACACAGGAGCTCTGGGGGCGGCTGCTTTTTCCACAAGTGTCATGGGTGAGATTCTGACCTGGAGTTCCTAGGCACCGGGAACCTCCTAACGACTGTCCAGGCACATGGACACAATCACCTCTATGCTGCCACATCCCACCAGGTCAGTGACCACCCACCCACTGGTCTCTGGGAAGCCAGGCAGGACCACTTATGTTATAGGATTTCAGGCTCCCTTTCCCTAATTTTTCCCCTTGGTGCTTATCCTGTGCCAGAAATTCTGCAGTCGAGAGTCATTTTGGAAGATCCATAGGGCTTTTCTAGAGCACAGGCGCTCCTGGGGAGCATGGGCCTCTAAGTCTGGCAGTTAAGGCCTTAGTGTGAATAGTTCTGGAACACAGAAATAGGCCCCTTGAGCCTGGGGAGCACTGGGAGCCAGACGTGGGACGGGGATAAGTCCAGGGCAGGACGAGGGATGAGGGTGGGGGTGATGGGTGCTGAGGGCACACTTCTGCTCTCCTTGTGCTGCGGGGCCAGCTCTGCTCCCGGGAGCTCAGAGAACACTCAACTTTTAAGAGAGCAGAATGCACACAGACTTCAATTCTATTTCATTAGGGTCCCTGGCCCAACAGCAGCATCACCAAGAAACTCCCCAGATGGGCTGAATCAGACGCTCGAGGGCGGGCTGGCAAGTCTGTGTTTTCACATGCCCTCCAGGGGATTTGTGCGCACGCTGGAGTCTAAGAACCACTGCTTTAGGTAAACACCCTGAGTATTCTATTTTTCACTGGGTTTAGTATAATAAAAGGGCCTTCATGAAGATGCTCCCAATTTCCACTTTTTGAGAGTCTCTCCCTGCTAGATATTATACTAGGACCTTTAATAAACACCAGCTCGTAAAATCCTCACAGCTGTGGGAACTTAGCCTCAGAGAAACTGCTCTATACCTGATCCGGACCGTGTCTCAACGAGGCTTCTGTTCCAGTGCCTTGGGCCCAGCTGGGGGCCCTGGGAGCTCCAGGGGAGCAGCACTTGGGTTTCAAACTCGGGTATATCAAAATGCTAGTGGGACCGTATTTTATGAGATTTCCCATCCAAGTGGAAGTTCAGCAGTACTTTAAAAAATGTAGTAATTTACTCAAGTCATTTATTAAGCACCTCTGTGTGCCCAGTGCTTTGCCAGGGACACCAGGGGGTTTAGTTTTACTTTTTGGGGGTGTTAACCAGCCATGCTTCAGTCCTGGGTCACTCCCAAAATCACTCTGCGCTGGCCCTTCTTCCATCCTTTGTGCGGCTGTGATGGATGCCCGCTGGGCCAGGCTCCCTGGGGGGAAACTCGAGGTCCTTCCCATTTGGGGTGGGAGAGCCATACCGTTCAAGTAGGCGTTCTGGATGTCGATGGCCTTTGTGGACTGGTCATCGGCGGGGCAGTGCGGGTGGTGGGACGGGGCCCCGAACACCTCTAGCACTCCCTTGGTGAGGCCCGGCTCGAACATCATGCTGCGGCTCCTGACACTCACATTCTCACAGCCCGGGTACAGGTTGTTGATGCTCACGGAAACTGCAGGCCACAGAGCAAGCACGTTAGACCTTGCCCCCTGCCCTCCTTCCCAGACTTTGCCCTCTGTCCTTGCCCCACCCCTGCTTCAGGCTGGTTTGTGTGTGTGCCTCTCGTGTAGGCTGGGCAGCAGTGTTTCCCAGGGACATTGTGTTGATTGTTTGCTCCACCTCCCGCATCCTTTCCTGAGCTGCTGTGTGTCCCGAGTAGCTAACCCCATGGACTGCATCTCCCAGGCTTGCTTGCCATTTGCCTCTGGTTAGGGTCCACCAATGGGAGGCACTGTAGAGGCTGGGAGGAGAGAAAGGTTGAGGTATATATTTTCCCTCCTCACTGCCTGCTGCTTTTCTGATCCCAGTTGTGTCTCTGACCCTAGACCCCCTGGCGGCTTCTCCCCTGGAGCTCCAGCTTTCCCAGGATCGTGACTTCTTCCTCTTGCCTTTTCAGCCTCAGGGGTGGTAACTAATGGCTCCCCTCTGTTCCTAGCCTCCGGATGCTTCACCGTCTCTTGTATGTTCCTGTGAATTGTGCCTGTGACTTTGAACTTTCATTAAATCTCCACCAGGACCCTGACTGATACAGATGAGATGAGTACCACTCTGGTACACGAGATTGTTAGGTTGAGTGCAAAATGATCTTAGACAGTAGCAGGCCATGGCATTAAGTAATGCTGAATCACACAGTGAGAAGGCCATTCCTTTATAAAATCCCCTTGAAGGTCTTTAAATTGCTCTAGCGGCAAGTCTCAATTTGTGACATTAAGTTTTTAGCATGTCTTCAATCCTTGCTAATCTTCCCTTTTAATAAAGAGGGAGTGTAAAAAACTATACCCCGACTAAAAAAAAAAGAAAAGAAAAAGATGGAAGCATGTTCTTCCTCTTTCTAGGAAAAAAAAAAAGAGGGAGTGGGCAACAGTATATAGCTAGATTTTAATCATATTGCTGTTCATTGCATTTATTTTTATTTATTGGTAGTAGTGGTATGGGTTTTCCATTTATGGTAAGGACATTAGCGATTTCACTTTCAAACCTATGTCTTTTAGTAAATAAAAAGAATCAGTTTTAAAAATATTACATAAATAATAATGGTAGAACTTTGTGGGGCAGGGGAATCAGCTGAATAACACATTTGGGTCCCCTGGGCCAGGAGCGGTGCCCTGTGTGCCCTCGGTCCTGACCTCCTTCCGGCTTTTGCCCGTCTCTCACAACAGATCCCTGACAGCACTGTGAAGGCAGAGCTGGCCTCTCCGCTTCAGGGGGAGCCTCCATGAGTGCATCAGGGAGGGGCTCAGTGAACCGAATCGCAGCATATATTTCATACCTTAGGTTCAGAGTTAATAGTGACAGTCACTGAAAGAGACTAAAGAAATGACCATTTCACCTGGGCCACCTGACTTTTAAAATTGGTGATCCAAACACAAAGGTAACCCTTGTTTAAAGACCAAAGACTTCAGACTGAAGACAGGACAATGGAAATATCCAAGGGGTTGGCAGGGAGGAGGAGAAAACTGGAGCTCCCCACCGCCCCGGGTTATAAAAGTAGAAAACTTGGCAAACAGAAATGTAAAGAAGAAAACAAAATGACTCAACTCTCTAGGCCAATGTGATGGACATTTTAGTGTATTTCTGTAGAGATTGTTAGTCCAAGTCTGAGAAAAGCCATGCGACTTCACAAGAATGGGTTTGTCCATTTCCCTGTGCCCGGAAACCTGTGTCCGGGGCGACCTCTGTCGGGAATAAGCTTTGTCTTACGGCACTGTGGGCTGGGGCTTGCCGAGGGAGACCAGAACGGATTCGGTAAATGACAGGCACTCTGGCACCTCACGGACAGTTTTTGTTGGGAGGATGAAAGGTTAGGACAGAATTTGTATACAGTATTATTAAAATAACAATTTCACGGGGAAACATTAAAATCATAGGAGGAAAACATTTTTTGCTAACCACTGACCCCTAGTGGTAAAAAGTGGCAGGCCCCGAGGGAGAAGCCGCTTTTGCACCCTGGTCAGAAGAGACTTCCTGCAAACGCTCCTGTCTGGTGAGCAGGCAACAGCCAGCCTCCTGCAGTGATCTTTCTGGCCACGCGCTCCTCCCCTGGCACCGGGGGTTTCCTTCCTACCGCAGAACCACAGTTCAACAGCTATGGCACTCAGCTGGCTACAAAGGCAGTGTGTGCGTGGCAGCCACGTGCCGTGAGCGGCTGCCCCCAGGTCCCCACACCACCCCATCCTGTCTCCTGGCTGGTGGCTCAGCCTTTAGTCTCCAGTGCAACGCAAAGCCAAGTTTCTAAAGGCAAACGACCTTCCTGCTGCCTGAGTGATGTAAATGTGCCCACGTGGGCACCTCTCCCAGGGAAAGGAAGAAGGTCTGACCATTCTAGCAGAGGTCAGGGGCGTCCAGAGCTCTGGCCTGGGACACAGCAGAGCATGGCCCCCAGGCACTAGCGATGCCACTGTGAAGGGACAATCCTGCTGTTTCTGGAGACGGACTTCCTTCCCTGGAGGCCACACTCCAGAGCAGTCTTTCCTCAAGTGCCTAACAAAGAAACGCTGCTCCGTCCATGCCCCTACGGCACACGAGGCCCCTAGGGCCTGCCAGATGCCTCCGGCCGGGTCTCCCGCAGGTGGCCCTCCTGGCGCTTCCTATTTGTGCCACACTGCTTTTCCCAGGACTCCCTTCTGCTGTTTTGTTAGGGCCGGGCCCAGTCGAGGACTGGCGGGGTCCAGGCCCTGCAGGCTGCTGCGCTCCCTCAGCCCAGGGTGTGCTCGCCCCGCACTGGGCAGGGCAGGCGGAGGGCCTGCTCCAGAGCCTCCTGCAGACACAGCCTTCTGGCTCTTCCCGGCCTCAGGCAGGACTAGAATGAACTGAGGACGAATCTTGTCACCTGCAGGGGTTGTCTGGATAGAAACTTCACCCACCCCCTCGGAGCAGACCGGCCACCTGGGCATGAAGCAGCGCAGGCCTCTTCCGTCCTTGCCCGGGCCCTGTGGGAGGCTGCCTGGCTCTGGCCAGACAGCTCTGGGATGAACTAGGTGTGACCTTAGTCCAGGGGTCACACACTCCAATGCACTCCTGAAATGTCATTTCTGCCACAGGGCAAACCTTCGGACACGGGCGTGGAGGCGTCTGCTCCTGAGCTCTCCCGCCTGGAGTTAGGGCGCTGTGTGAGACAGGGTGAAATGCAGAGGCTGGGCCCCTCTACATGGGGTAGCCCCTCCTCTCCACTAACCGGCTCCAGGCGGAAATGTGAATCCAGTGTGGCCAGAGCTACCAACTTGTTACAAGAAACCAAACAGCCAACTTTTTAGGTGAGACCTCTTGATTTTATTTATTTATTTATTTTGGGCTGCATTGGGTCTTCGTTGCTGCACGCGGGCTTCTCATTGCAGTGGCTTCTCTTGTTGAGGAACACGGGCTCTAAGCTCAAGGGCTCAGTAGTTGTGGCTCGTGGGCTCTGGAGTGCAGGCTCAGTAGTTGTGGCACAAGGGCTTAGTTGCTCCGCGGCATGTGGGATCTTCCCGGACCAGGGATTGAATCCGTGTCCCCTGCATTGGCAGGTGGATTCTTAACCGCTGTGCCATCAGGGAAGTCCAGACATCTTGACTTTTAAACGTTGGAAGTTAATTCAATGCTTCTCCTTCCCCTCATACTACACAGAACGCTGCAGCTCACCAGGCTGCTGACCTCTGACCTTATTTCCCAGCGCCTCAAGTTACTTTTCTCTCTGCTGAGTGTAGTGGGGAGGCTCACCTGGTCCAGAGCACCTGTTGTCCTCGAGAGAATCTTGTGTCAGTCAGCCCCATGACCCAAGTCTCTCTAAGCCCTGGCTGAAGGACACAGTGAGATTTGCTGATAATCCAGCCATCCTGAGCTGCATTTTATCAAGAATCTACTTCTGGATTCTTCCAGATGCGGGAAATTGACCAGAAGGAAGATGAATGGAGATATTACTTCTGAGGGGTGAGGGTTGAGCCATTCTCCCTCCGGGGGAACCCAGATGTCACTTGATATGTGGCTGGTTCAGTTTAGCCCATGGGCTCCTGAGGCATAAATTCATATCCAATACGACTTACAAAAATTCCAGGTCACAGATCTGGATAGCTCTCATCTCTTTGTCTTTCTCTGTCTCTGCTCTTTGTTTCTGTCTCTCTGCGCCCCTGCCCCCCACCCCCCAGAGTCAGATTGGAGTGACCTTAACCCACAGCAGGAGAGAGCTGGTTCCCTCTAGGGGTGACACGAGGAACTGCTAGAGAAGCTCACTTTGAACCTTGAAGCAATACTGGCCTGGCCCACACATAAGAGGCTCAACTTAATCATTAAACCTGGAAAACTATTGGCTTCTGAGAAGGTGTAGACCTATCTTACATACTGAAATTGAGCAAAATTACAGTGGAAAATGGAAAACATGAGCACAAATATGCCCCAAGTCAGACGGAGTTATAAGTATCATTAATAAGCCCTGGCTCAGAAGCCAGACACTTCATGAATCGCCAGCTGTGTGACTCCGGGCAGTCTACTTGACCCCTCAAGGCTTCAGTAAAAGGGTGGTAAAAATGCCAATAAGGCTGTCACGTGGATTAAATGAGGTGTCACACGTACCACATTTTGCCCAGCTCCTGGCACACAGTTAGTACTCAGTATGCTTTAGCAACACGTGTTAGCAATATTGTAATCATTCTAATTATATATCCATTTTGGTTACACTTCTTCCCCTAGTTTCAATTCTATTACTGTGTTCAGAGGGAAGAAGTTGAAAGGGGCATGCAGATCTCAGTCAGCTGTTCCTCACTCCAGCTAATGCTGCCCAGACATCCTTCCTCGTAGAGAGAGAAATTACATAGAAACACAAACTTTAAAACATTTGTTTTCATCCTAGGGAACAGATATGACACCTTCGTAATATATACAGAAAGTGAGTCTGAGGCACAGAGCTTCAACATTGACATTGTTTAGGAAACTCTCTGAAGGTCTCTATTCTTATCTTTGAAAACCTTAATTTCCTCACTCTAAAAGGGTGGGTTTAGGAAAAATGACACCCTAGACTGCACCACTTCCTCTTGCTCACTGCAGGTGTTTCTCCCTGGGGAGGGACAGGCCACCCTGGAGTTCCGGGTGTGAATCCGTTGATAATTGTGTCTGTGGGAGGTGGAGGCAGACGGCAAAATCGGCTTCCCAACTAGGGTCCAGGTGAACAGACGGGCTCACTGAAAAGCCATTAAGGAGGCTTTCAAAGCCACCACCCCACTTCCAGACACTCGAGGACGGGCTTCCCCGTGCACGCAGTTTTGTGGCTCTGTGTTCTCGCATTCCAGGATGTGCCCGCAGCATTCCAAGAAGAAAGCATAAGGGGAGAGGACCAGTCCTGCGGGCTGATATTCCATCCGTGCAACCTTGAACCTATGTCAGTCCAAACAAGCTCTTTGTGTCTTCAAGGGCAGAGTCCCTGAGCAGAACACGATTGTGTTATTTTGCACGCTTGTGATTGCGGACTGTAATTTCAGTGAGGCCCTTTCCTCGCTAGCACCAGGGCAGGGTGCGCTCACTGGCCAAGAGACGGGAGGACCACACCTGGAAGCCACCAAGGCGGCGGGAACCGGTCAGCCTCAGGCCAAGGGCTCCAAACAAAGCCACATCTCCTCCCAGACCTTGACCTTGGAAGTACCCAGTGGAGAGACAGGGGCTGGTGGGGTGCCTACCTGCTGGCTTGGAGGCCAGGGGTGAGGGTGGGAACCGGGTGGAGTTGGTGGAGGAGAGCCGGGGCCGGCGTCTTCGGAAGAAGCTCCTCAGCAGCCCACACTTGAGAGATTCCACCAGGGTGGTCTTCCCAGACCCCGAGTGGCCGAACAGCTTCAGCTTGATTCTCGGCTGCAGGTTCTGTGTGGGTCTCAGTTGCTGGATGAAGAGTCCTCGGTGCGTGTCCTGAATATAGATGAGAGAGGGCCTGTTAGTCACAGGAGAAGAGCAGCCCCTGAGCAAAAGGCACACGCAGATTCCCATGGTTCAGGACCCCTTCTGCATCCTTCCGGTCTGCGAGTTTTCTCTGCCTTTTAAAAAAAATTGAGGTATAAGTGACCTATAACATTATATTAGTTTCAGGTATACAGTGTAAATGACTTGATGTTTGTATATATTGTGAAATTATCACCACAGTAAGTCTAGTTACCATCCATCACCACACATAGTAACAATTTTTTTCCTTGTGATGAGAATTTTAAAGATCTATTCTCATCAACTTTGAAATGTGCAGTACAGTCACCATGCTGTACGTTACATCCCCAAGACTTATTTAACTTATAACTGGAAGTTTGCACCCCAACCTGAAATTTCTACCCACGTGGTAGATACAGTCTGTTCTGTCCCCACCGCATTAAAAAAATTTAAATGTAAAATAAACATACAATTCACCATTTTAAAGTGAAGCATTCAGAGGCTTTTAGTGCATGTACAATGTTGTACAACCAACACTGCTATCTGGTCCCAGAGCATTTTCATCTCCCCACAAGGAAACTCTGTGCCCATGAGCAGTCACTTCCCAGGCCCCTCTCTGCCCGGCTGCTGGCAACCACCAGTGTGCTCTGTCTCAGTGGATTTGCCTACTTCCATTGTATTTTGATGCACAATGAATTGGATGGAGCAATTCCTGCCAAGTGGTCAGTTTAAAAGTGAAACGGGGTCAGGCCCGTTAGGCTGGTCAGGTCACCTGCTCCTTTACGACGCTCTGAAGGTACAAGATGATGACAAGAAGGGCATCACAAGGTACAAAGCTAAATGCTGGGGAGGGGCCTGGGGGACATGATAACCTTTCCGCTTTCTTCTTTCTCAGCCCCACAGGGGAGAAGCAGGAGTCTCCGCAGCCCTGGATAATTCACAGATTCATCATCAAACATTTATGGAGGACCTCCCGTGTGCTGGAACAGGAAGGTCTACACCTGCCCCAGATCCGCAGTTTTGGGGGGACACAGACATGCGAACAGTGTGACATCAAATATAACATGGGTGCTTTTGAAGGGATGGTGTTGGTGAGGTGCTCTGTGTCCCCAGAGAACCCACCTCAAGGGCTACGTGGTGGGGCATTGATCATGCCAACCTGGCTCCATCCCAGCCTCACACACCCGGCCCGCTTCCCAGCTCCTAACCCAGTAATAACAGCCTGTCAGAGCTGTGGCTTGCAGCCTGAGGTCAAGCCCTTCTCCCCTACTCACGATGATCCCCTCTGCTTTAGCTTGTTAACTTCCACGCATCCCAGGAGACCTATCTTGCTGTGGCCTCTCCAGGAGGTTTCCTCACAGGCAGGCTCAAGCGCATGTGTGGCTCTCCATCGTCACCCCACTAGACTGTAGGGTAATCATGTGACACTCTTCTCCTTTAGACTAGGGGCCAAACCTTGAGGGGAGAGATGGTATCCCCAGCACCTGGCACAGGTAGGATGCCCAGTAAAGAGGTGTTGTGTAAATGATGTACTCAGGGGTGACCCACGCAAGAGTGTTTCAGAGGCAAGTGTCTGCCTTTCCCTTTCATTGTGATCTCAGACCTGGCCGGACCACTGCTTCCAGACCCAAATCCTGGGAGGCGCTGATCTACTGCTGATCTCTTCCAGCTGAGCCACCGTTACTTTTTCCACCAGCGACCAAGGACGGGAGCGTGCTCAGTAATAAACACAGCTCTCCTGAGTTCCTACCCCCATTTTCTCTTGGTAAACTCTGACCCATCTTTCTCAACAGGGGCAACACTGTCCCCTAGCTGGCATTTTGGAAATGGACGGTGGCAGCTTTAGTTCTCAGCGTTGGGGGATGCTGCTGGCGGTGCGTAGGTGGGTGCTAGGGGTCCTGACGTGTACATACAATGGCCTGAGCGGTAAGAATTCTCTTGAGTCTGCCTGACTTCTGAGTGTCTGCTGAGCATTTATATAAGAGAAAAACCTTGTTTATGATCATCTGAGCTTAGGACTTAATTGCATTTTACATATGACCCAGAGGGTTTTGGGAGGGCTTGGTTTAATACATAGTGACTTTCCCAAGAATGCAACTATTTTATACACTGGTGGAATTATATATACATGGGTTTTTTCCCTAATCTTTCAGGAGCTCTGATCCCCACTTCTGAAACGTCAGCCTGTTGCTGCTGTATTTGAGTTGCTATCCCTCCCACATCCATGGCATCTGTAGGTGTTACATTCAGTGATTCTGCAGATGGGTCCAAGTATCTGCCAATTTCACAATGTCTCCTCTTTTCCTGTGCTCCGCATTTACATACACATTCTATTATACTATATATATTCCTTCAATGTCTTTGTTATATTATAGTTAGGGCATTCTATTGATCTTTTATTTTATTTGTATTTTTTAAATATTTATTTATTTGGCTGTGCCAGGGCTTAGTTGTGGCATGTGGGATCTTTAGTTGTGGCACTCCGGGCTCTTAGTTGTGGCACGCGGGATCTAGTTTCCAGACCAGGGGTTGAACCTGGGCCCCCTGCATTGGGAGCACGTGAGTCTTAACCACTGGACCACCAGGGAAGTCCCTCTATTGATCTTTTAAAATTACCTGTGTAGGTACACTGTTATCTTTGAATTTTATTTCGGGAGAGTAAAGGGGCATCACAATATGTACATTATAAAGTATTGGGTCGGCTAGGGTTGGAAACCATGGTTTGGACAGTGATCTGGTTTCTTTTTCTAACCTCAAGCACTGCATTGGGTGGAAAAAGCTGGGGTATCTTGCCAGCAATTCCCCTGAATTATTACCCAAGTCAGCACAGAAGCTGAAAAGTTCTATCCTGAGACAGTTACTCACTGGGGTGCTGCCGAGCAGGCATGAAGAAGTGGGGCGCTGGCATTCTCCCCCATGCCATCTACTGCTGCCGATGAGCCCATGACCCCCTGAAACAAATCTACCATCTCTCATTCTAATTTAATCTCCGAAACCAGCCCTTTATCTTCCCTTTAAGTCAGGCCCCCGCTATACCTCCACCCACCTCACGCTGAGTGTCTGAACTCTGAGCATCCCCTTCCACTAGGAGTGCCTCACTGAATAAATTAAAAAGTTCTCCACCTATTTCCTGACACGCAGCCACCTAACACGCACAGCTCCTTCGTGTGAAGCCAGTATCTGCTTCTCCTGACACAGTGCAAAGGCAGAAAACCTGCTTCCAGCTTCAATCCCGTCATTAGGTCTGGACGCACTGCGCAGTGAATCGCTCGCTGCTCCCTTCTGTTTCGTGCCTTCCTGATCTTGACACTGTGAGCTTTGGCCAACATGCCTGTCCTGTGTGAAGGAGTGAGGGCACTTCTGTCCCTTCTGCACGAGTCCCCGCAGGCCCTTCCTCTCTGAGCAGACTTGCACCGAGGGAACCGAAGGACACAGGTGCTACCCTGCGTGCTTCCAGCAGCAGCTCTGAACCAAGGTGGGCTTGCCCCACGCAGCTGAGAGACGGTATGTCTCCACTTTGCTCAGCGCTGCCTGAGGCTGAGAGCCCCGCTCACTCCTCGCCATTCCACGCAGGGCAGTGGCGGGCCGGCAGCGGCTGGTGATCTGTTTGCCTGCTTCCCAGGTCAGCCCCAGAAATGGAGGCAAGAGGGAAGAGAAGCCAGTGACAGTGGGCTGTGACCTTGGTCCGGTTAGTCCAGGTTAAACAAGAATCCTGCAGGGTCACGTTTACAGAAAATCCCCCACCCCTGATATCTGAGCAAATTCTTCATGTCCAACCTTGACACCTGATCACCCTGGCACGCCTTCAGCAAGAATCCTGATGAATATTATAACCTTTAAAACTTCCTATTTTCCCACTGCCTCAACATCCCCACAAACAGGCTGTGAGTGTCGGCCCAGGTGCACCGACCGGTGTGCAAGGTGGGCTCAGCCACAAGTCCCCCTTCCTACCCTCCCAAGGGTGACCCCGTGACATTCAAACGCACCAGTGACACTGCCCCCGACTCTTCCTGCCTTTCCTCATGTACCCACCCTGATCCCTAGTAAAGGCACTTGCCACGGGGGCTCGCAGCTTGCCCCTGGCTTGAGTCTGAGCTCTGTGACAATGCTCTAACCCCTGTCTCTCTGCGACCTATGATATAAAAAGCTATGTTTTGCCCTGAGCCTCCCCTCTGTCTCCTCTTGTGACCACAACCGGCTGACCATCTAATAAGAGAATCCAAAGCAGTCAATCCAGCAAGAAGCCTCCCAGCCTTTGGGTTTCCTCTTAGCAATTTTCCACCCACTGACCCCCACACCCTTGCTCCTTGGCTATAAATCCCCACTTGTCTTTGCTGAAGTTGGGGTTGAGCCAGTCTCTTTCCTCTGCTACACGCCCACTGCAGTACCCCCGGAAGGGTCATGAATTATTCTTTCATGAACACCCGGAGGAGTTGTGACAGATGCATTTCCTGTCTGCAGCAGTAACTTCCACGTTTGTATCTTCCAGCTTATGCTGTGTTTTCACTCACATCCCTTATTAAACCTCAAAGAAACCTTTGTGGTTAATGTGGTCGTTCTCCATTTCAGATGTGGAAACCAAGGCTCAGAGGAGCCAAGGCACTTGCCCAAGGCAAAGACAGAATTCACTACCAGGTCTCTTTTCTACTACTGCTGTCAGTGAAAGGGAGGTGGTGGGTTTCTCAGAAGGGGAGTGGGGAGCAGGGAGCGGTAAACAAGAATTTGCAGATCGAGAGCAGAATCTCAAAGTGGGGATGTCTTGAGTTACAAGCACTGTGAATATCCAAGGAGTGCCATTTCCAGTTTGTCCCACTCAGAAGACACTTCCCAGTTAGTGCAGGGTCCCGATTTAAGGTAAGATTTATAAGTCATTCCTACGATAAAGGCAAGTAGAATGAGAAGGGGCCCCCCTGCTCTGGATTTGCATGGACAAAGGACACATTTCGGCACCTCATTTTTTCTACGCAAATGAGTTGGATTGCTGGCCTGTGTTAACAGGCTCCACGTTCTCGGGGAGCCCCAGGGAGGCTTCAAGTTTTTTTTTTTTTTTAATGAAATTGCAGATTGAGCCTTCATCTGGAGGGGTTGTGCTCATCTCAGAACCCATCACTAGCTCACATGTTGTTTCCCCAATAATAACTGTCCTCAAGAAATCTTGTTTTGTCCAAGAAAATACTGCTTCACTGGACTGACAGCTCAGCTTTTACAATGTCCTCAATTCCAGACAATCATACGAACACACATTCATTCTCACCTTTCAAGTGGAGGTGAATGGCGGGCAGGTGAGAAAAATAATTCGCAGGCCAAAGAAAGGGGTACAGGGGCTGCAAGCCATCCCACGTTCCTGCTCTCTGCCCAGGGCCTTTGCACATCTCCTGGCCCTTCCTTTCCCCTTCCACCAGGACCTGCTGGCCTGGGCTGGGATGGACTCATTCACCCTTCACCTTGCCCTTGGGAAGATGAGCCAGGAAACTGCTCTCCATCAAGACTGCCAGAATCCACCATTATCTTGAAAGGCAAGGAAAAGCAAGATATACTCGAGATTTCCTGTCTAAAGAAATTTAACCTCGTCCTCGAGGATGACCCCTCCTCGTGCTCACTAAGAACTTTGGAGAATCTGAACACAACTGAATTTGATATAGCAGTCTGAGACAGAAGTTTCTGAAATCCCTCCCCTCCTGGTGGGTGATGCGCTTCCACTTTTCACCACTAGATGTCGCAGCAGGGACGGGTGGCGCATCCAGACCGGGGTCCCCAGGAAGGCAGCTTGCATCAGCCTAAGAGTGTGTGCTCTCCAATGCAGACTATGGTTTTGATGCGGAGAGGGGCAAAGGAAGGTACGGAGTGTGCTCTTGGCTAGCTCTAGAAGGTGGTAGAATATCGATTTCTTTGGAGGGGGAGCACTAAAGTCCATCCGTGGTCTATATTTAACAGAAGCTCTAAGACCCTCCCTGTGCCCGGGCTGGTCAGGTCCTCACTGGCTGGTCCGGGGGAGCGTGAGCAGGGACACTGCCCGGGGGAGTGGAGGGTTCTTTGTTACCCAAGTCTTGGCTCATGCGTTGAAATATTCTCGTGTCCTGTCCCCCTCGCCCCCAGAGGCTGGCGGATGTGGCTGGGACGTGGTGAGGCCTCTTGCAAGCAGGCTGGGAAGCTGGGGGGAAGCAGCAGTGAACCCCGAGGAATCAGAGTCCTAAACCAGAACCTGGGCTTCCAGGTGCTCACAAAGGTGCGTTTGTGAAAGTGGGAGGCTAGAGCACATATTTCCCTGTTAGCTTTAACTATATACTTTAAATATTTACACAGGAAAGTAAGCTCCCATTTGTATTCTTGCCCAAAGCTCACAAAGTAATTGAGCCTGGACAACACTGGTCCAAGCAGCTGTCCTATCTCACCTGGCCGCCAAGACCACCTTCTATCTGGTCTCTCGGTCTGAGCAGAGGGAAATTCCTAACCTACTTACTTAACACACTTGGACCAATACCCAATCACCTTACCAAGATCTGTAAAGCGGGGCCTATCTTTCAGATCAGATCTCCTCGGGCATCATTTTCTGCCCCAAAGACCACACTCAAACTCTGTTGCTAACCCCATCACCCCCTCCTTTTTGATCTATTTCCTAGAACACACCTGACTCTTTTTTTTTTTTTTTTTTTTTTTTTCCACACCTGACTCTTTACTGCCTCAGGCCCTTTTCACTCATTCCCTCTGCCTTCTCCCAGCCCTTCCTCTGGTTGGCTCCTCTTTCTTGGCTTTGGGTGTTGGTTTAAATGTCACCATCAGAGAGGCAT